>NC_079147.1:79937211-80025008 GCF_945859685.1 Eupeodes corollae | reverse complement strand
GAGAGAATACTACCGAGCTTATATGGGATCTTATTAAAAGTATCAAGCGCCTTGAGTGCTTTAAATATTATTCCACCTGATGTTTTTTGTATAGCGTCTTGTCCAAGCAAAAGCCGACAAGTGGCGATTGGTACGCCAGCCTTAGCCGAACGTGGTAGAATATTTAATACTATACTATTTTTAGCAAGTTCATCTACTTTACAATTTCCTGGAATGTGTCGATAGCCCTGTGCACCCAGCAAAGTGAATGTTAAGCTACTATGCCATCTTTGATACGATCGATGGTTCTGAACTTTTATGGAGTTTGTAGGAACAGAGTTCAAATACTTTATGGCAACCTGACTGTCTGAGAAAATCCGGATAACAGATGTTGATATTACGCTAAGAAAATACTTAAAGAATACACAACAGTGATGAGAGATAGGCAAAATGAGAGACTTAATTTTAGTCGTTCGGAGAATACCGCTCCATTAACCACTTCATTTTTTATTGATCTGTATACTCGTCTTCTAGGAATGCTGGATGGTATAGAAGTCTGAAAGTTTTTTTATCGAACTGTAGTTAGGTGATGCTGTAATATAATGTACATTGGAATTGATTTGAGTGCTATTATTGTTATAAGAGCACTATCATGAAGCTCTGATAATTGTTTATTGAGTATAACTTAAGGTATCAGATGGAGTAGGGTGTTTTTAGTGCATCAGAAGGGATCGTACATAGATGTTAGCTTATCAAAGGCAAAGTGAACTCTGTACGTTAAACCTTTGTCTTATGTTGTCCACCGTATAGTAGAATCGGATTGCGTGATTCGGGGTTTCAAGCCCTTTTTATTACCAATTGAGTGCAACTGGTATACAAATTCGAACTGTTGGGACAACTGGTATACTGGTATACAAATTCGAACTGTTGGGACAATTTGGTGACGTGAAAAATCGGAATCGAATCGAGAACAGTTCAGAATATTGCTATTGAGCCAGAAGGTTTAAAAAAAGACAAGGTATTCCTGAAATGATATAACACCATATGTTTCTTTTTTTATAACTATCGGGCACTCAAAGTCTTCGAATCTACACCCACAGTTCAGCGCAGTAGAGGAAGACCTCGGATCAGGTGGCGCGCATAAGTGGAAAGAGACCTCGCCTAACTTGAAGCGCGAAATTTGAGACATTTGCTAGAGACCGAGATAGATGGAGAAGTTTGTTGGGGGAGGCCATAGTTCACTAAGGACTGTAGCGCCACCTTAAGTAAGCACCACTCAAATTGTTTTGTATACCTTTCATTTTCCAAAGGTGATGTGAGATCATTACAAAAAAGAGAGGTACCGATTGGTGTTGAATTCTGGAACATTCCAGTGACAGAGATCGGAATGTATTATAAGGCAGGAATAAAAACAATATTCAATCTTTTACCCCTGAACATATATATACAAGAAACGGTTGAACACATCGCCTTACTGTTGAGCCAGGCCAGTTTCTTTAAGACCAGCCACATAGAACATGCACAGATGTTAGGGAAGTTCATAGGGTACAATGCAAGACACCCTATCTCAACTTAAATAAACCTTTTAGTACTATCTTCCCTGATAGGAATGAACAACATCCATATTTATGTATTGGTGACTTGTAAAAGGATTCTGAAATAGTTCAGGTTACTTTTATGAAGCCCCCAATCTTGTCAAATCTTTCAGACTTCCCGACCAAAGCAGTGTCTTTCAGGCCAAAGTATTGGCAGTGATATACGCTGTAAAACAGATTTTATTTACGAGCTGATATCACCATTTTCATCAACAGCTTAACATTAATAAAATCAATTTCGATCCCAATAATCAAATCGAAGCTTGACCAAGAACTTATTGTTCTTGGCTTACAGCATACAATTAGAATCTTCTGGGTACCAGGTCACAGTCATGTGCCTGGAGACGATAGAACTGATGAGCTGGCGAGAATAAGTACAATGCTGAAGTAATATTATATAGACTAGAGTGCAAACACTCCATGCTGTAAACTAAAAAAGATCATTATCAACAAGATAATACAAAAGACCAATGAAAGAATTTCAAGGTAACTAGAGACGAAATAAAAGATGTTTAGAAAGATGTCTGTGTGTGCGTGTGTACGTACGTTCGTACTTCCGTACGTTCGCGACGTTTTTTTAGTCGTCCATAGCTCAAAAACCAGAAGAGATATCGATTTCAAATAAATTTTGTTATCCAGATAATAAGGCAGGAAGATGCAGAAAGGGCTCTCAAGAAAATTGCGTGGGTGGTTAAAAAAAGGTGAACATTTTGGTTAACCCAAAATATTTTACGAACCAAAAACGCTAGAGACTTGAATTAAATTTTATATAATATATATTGTAACGTGATATCAAATAAATATATTTAAAAAAAATCCATTTAACGGTTTTTTTTTATAAATCAAAAAAACTGAAAAAAAAATATGTCACCTCAAAAATTTTAAGACTAAAATATGATTTCATCTTCGAAACAATTTTTTGCAACGATGAATATAATAATGAATGTTTTTGAAATCTGATAAAATTTTGAGAAAAATCGAATTGACAAAATCAAAAAAAACATTACTCAAAGTTGGTAAAAATTGAATATCGATTCAAATATTTTTTCAAAAACTTGAAATTAAGGCTTAAAACTTATTTTATCTTATGTTGTTAACATTCAGTAAAATTTTGGAAAAAAATCGAATTGACAGTTTTTGTACAAAAAATTAAAAACCTAAAACAAATTTAACAAAAGTTGGTAAAAATTGATTTTCGACAAAAATATCTTTTCAAAAATTAAAAATATTGGCTTCAAACTTATTTTATTTCACAGAAAATATTGTTTTCGATTTTCAGTAATTTTTATATAAAAATCCAACTGTCCGTTCTTTCATAAAAAATAAAATCTACAAAAAAAAATACCCAAATTTACTAAAAATTGATACGAGTACACATAGACAAACTTTTAAGCAAGACAAATCGACAGACGGGATGGGAAGTTATCAGTGTGGGTCGCATCCCAGCCTTTTTTTTTAATAACCAGCTTTAAGATAGATATTTAATACTATTATACAAATAATTAAAATGAGAAACAATTATTCTTAATGGGTTATAATGCTAAGAAAAAGTGTCTTACTAACGATGATAGTAAGCAATAATAATGAATAGCAAGAAGACACTGCCTACTTCTTTTGCCCCTGCCCAGCATTTTGTCTTACTATAAACAAACTTTTACTTAGACACTTCTTCAAAAATCTTGAAGACCATTCTAGGAAACAGAAACTTAATAGCTGTTAGTAGGATTAGAAGATGAGTATTCAAAAATAAGTATTGTAGAACTTTTACGTTAAATATACCTACTGCTGTGCAAAAATTTAATTAATGATATGAAGGAAATTAGAAGATATTGATGGGATAACGTTCATATTCTACAGGAAGTCTCTACGAGCCTTGCAAGCGACTAAACTATCGCAAATTTGAATGAAAACTTTCCCGAATTGATTATTGCTCGAAGAGGTAATCGCAATTTTCCATAGAGATCTTGTGATTTAAAAGCTTCACTTCACTTTTTGAAATGAAAACGTGCAGCCGTATAATTTATATTTGCTGCAATTATTTCTATTGTTACTGGCAAATCTTGCTTCTCAAAACTAAATAGACATCTGCTTACTATTCAAGAATCCTCTTATAGGTAAGAAAACGATCGAAAGCTTAAATTCCAACAATTCAACGACAAAAGGACTAACTAAATGCAAGGTTTACCACTAAACAAAAATTTTCAACAAAATTTTCCACGCTAGAAAAACCTTTTTGTAGGTAAACGAATAGTTTTTGAGAAACTTAACAGCAACTTAAAAAATGAGATATGTTCATACACAATAAACAAGTAATATTTCATACAATCAACTCATCAAATGAACAACATTTATTAATGCCGTATCATGTTAAACTAAAGCCAAAAACCTTAAAACAAACAATAACACCAATTACTATTTCTAATAATACTCCCAGCTTTGGAAAAACTAACCCAAGAGTGCTTAAATTTTATCAAACTAATGAAAACAATTCACTTAAAACAAAACTATTAAAATACAATATTATGCTGCCCCAAGTGAGTAACTTAACTCTGGTGTATGTTTATTGCTGATATACAACTTGTCTACATAAACATATGCCACCGATTTTACACCAACCCACTACCCTCCACCCTCAACTACTGGCACCACAGTTATATAAAAAATTAATTATGTAGATGAGTTAAGAATGGCAAGGGACGGTTTTGTTATTGTTGTTGTTTATTCTTGGAGTTATTTAGTACAACAATTCGAATAATATAACGATGATGGTGATATATGTCAGAAAAGAGATTCTGAAGGACGCTACGGAGAGGGTGCTGAAGCGATTGTAACGGTGCTATACCTATAAGTAAATTCTATTTTTATTGAATGAATGTATCCCTAATAAGGCTCGAGGATAGGAATTGGATGGACAATAATCTGATGATGTCTATCCAATCGATAAAATCGTGACTTCCTGTGGTTTTTACGGTTCTTTCTATTATCCTCCAGCCCCTTCCTGCTTCTCCTTACTGATTCGTGTCCTTTTTTCTCTTCTTAATTCCGCTTGTGTTGTTCTAAGTTCTACCTGTGTTTGTGTTGGGATCTAAGTGCGAATGGAAAAGAATTAAGTGTCAAGAGTGTAAGGGGCTTTTAGGAATCTGTTATTGCTGAGAGCATAATATCAAGTCCTTGCGGTTTAAAAGGATAAAGATTTCCAATGTCATCAGGATGGGTAGATAGATAGGTATTGCTGCTATTCCAATGTATCACAATCACCCAAGAGAAATGTCCCGTTTAGTGTGAATAATGTTGACAAGGATATCTTCTTCTCCTTGTTTTTTAATTCCATTTGGTTTTGGTTCTTTTTTTTCCATTTGAGTTCCAGAATATTGTTCATGTTTAGAAGAATTCGTAAGGACTTAAGAACTTTTCCACTTGTGCCCCACTCTTTTAGTCTCTATAATAAAGAATGATTGAAAGTGTTGATGGGTGATGGTTGTTTTTCCATCAGGATCTACTTTTCGTATAGTCATCCTTTTTTGTGTATCTTTAATGGTTTAAGGGATAGGTAGACCACGTGCTACCCCGCACACTATTGTGTGCATCGGTTTTTATGGTTGGGTCACACTTCGATTTCGACAAGATTTGTTACCGCCACTTAGAAAAGAAAAATGGCCAAAGAAAAAAGAAAAAGGTGAGAGAATAACAAATCCGCATTAAATATTCATTGATTTCTACACTTTTATAGTGCATTTGATGGGTATTGAATATAAAATGGCTGAGATTTTTATGTTCGCATTGTTTTAGTATTTTCATTTTGGGAGGGTTTCGAATTCAACGAAAAAAACTCAATAGAAGACTTTTGATAGTAAGGTGTTGAAGTTTAAATTTATTTAAGAGGAGACTTGATTTGCAATTTTGTATGGAATGGATTGTATCCTTGTTCTAAAAATAAACAATTTAATTATGCTTATTCGTTTAAGAAGTAAATTGATGAAGACTGAAGTTTTGCATACGTGAATGTTAAACTCTTTTCTCTTGGTTTTCGGGTATCTTAAGAAACCGTACCCGGAATCAATCAATCGTTATATTTTGAGTAACATAGTTTTTGAGATCAAAAATTATTAGATGCTTCATATCTTTCTAAGGAAAGGAAGAAAATTAATACTAAGCAACAAATTTTCAATATTAAGTAAATACAAAGGCATCATGACTTTCTGAAAGCAAATAAGATAGATAAATAGTAAATAGATAAGTTCTTTTTTTTCAATTTTCTTATAAGTACAATACTTCATAATAAAAGATATACAAAGCATGGCCTTATAATCGGTCTGCCGAAAGAAAACTAGAATAAAAGGAGAGCCTTCGGATTTTCTGTAATATTAGACAAAATGCTAAAAAATGCAAAACATCTTCGTTTTGACCAAGGTTGCAAAGGGAACACAAAGGGTAAAAGTCTGTTCTATGTGGTCTGTAATTTAAATCGAGCATTTCCGTTCTTATCTTGAAGATCAAGCTCATTTCAGAAACTGTGAACTCTTCTCTAAAATAGTTTCCTTCACCAAGTTTCAGATTTAGTTGTCTGTATATATTCCTGGATATTGATGCAGTCCCTCGCGCAACACAAAGCCTATACATCGTGTCATCTATAACAGAGATATATTCATATAGTGAATTTTTTAATGCTTCCACATTGTCCACTGGCAATGATATTGAAAGGTTATGTGCTACAGCAAGATCATACCAGTTTTTGACCGGACTATATCCCCACCAAAAACAAATTTTAAGTAGTCGTTTTGGCAAGTTTTGGTCGGACCGCTTCATAACTTTGATCATAAAATCGGCGTTAGCCTTTAAGTTTTTCAAGAAAATTTAATGTAAGCCTGACTCTAGGTGGATAGCATAATTAGGAGAGCTGATAGGTAAATTAAAAATTTGCTTTAAAAAAACACTTTTTTTATTTTCCATTCTTCCAACTGTTCGAAACCATAAACTTCATTACCCTAACAAAAACAATTATTCACTGTGGCATTGAAAACTTTGAATTTTGAAATTGGATCTACGAGTTTATTTGCGAAGAACTGGGACCACATTGTATTTATTGCAATTTTTCGCAGCGGTTGTTTTTTCTTTGATAAAGGTTTGAATGTTAAGATTATATGTCATTGTATACCCAAGATACTTAAATTCATTAACGACCTCGATTACCTCACCATCTAAAGTCCAATTCCACCCATAGCCAATTGATCTATTTCGAGATCTGAAAACCATTATTTTGGATTTGGTGGTATTTATTCTAAGATCCCATATAAGTTATGACATCTGGTCACCCCAATCATTATTTCTATTTGTTCTCAATGATTTCACTCAAAGAAACAGCTTTGATTTCAATTCCCTAAATGCAAATTTGGTAAATAAAAAAACGGCATAAACCGTAAGCTGAACAAGAGAGAGCTCTTATCAAGTCTTTGATTGAAATCAAAAAGAACAAGCGATGTTTGGTACAGTCGCATAGCTTTAAGTCCAGTCGATTCTTGTAAGCTGACCATTTCATATCGAAGTGTTTTAATTGTGTAATTTTCTAGTAGTAGAAAAATAAACTTATTTAAAGTTAAAAACGTGTAGTTTTATTTGGCGCCCAACTTTTAGTGTCGCGTTGCTAAACATCTTGAAAGATCAATTTAAGCAATAAAGTCGGCCAGTTTTCAACCGAAACCCACTCTGCCAGAACACTAAAGTAAAAAAATATATACAATTAATAAACCTACTAAAAGACTAGTTTCAAATTAAAGTTCTTAAACGTGAACTGAAACTGAATTGAATAAATTGCAAAATTGCATAAAATCAATAAAAAAGCATAAATTGAGAAACGTGAATCAAAACTGTAGTGAATAAAAAAAAATTGCAAAAGCTGAAGAAAAAACTGAAACTGAAAAAAAAAGAATTATAAATTATAAAAAGTGAAACAAATATTATTAGAGAATAAATGATTTCATTTCTTTTTTATGAAGAAGCCATATATTTGTGCTTGTAAATCTATAAATAAAATATAAAACAAAAATTAAAAAAAAACCCTGAACTTTGAGTGATTCAAAAATTTGGACAAGTAAAAGAATCGTACAAAATTTACCAGCGAAAGCGTGAAGAGAATTTGATGTGCAGCAAACAATCGTAAGAAGATAAAAAGAGAAGAGCGTAGCAGCATCCATACATTGACTTAAACAACTAATTAAAATAATTATAAATTATTTACTTGTAATTTAAAAAAATAAAATTTATCTATTTTGTAACTAACCTAATATTTAAAAATTAGCCTATAATTTAGTTTAAGAATACGTTTTTGGTTTGCTATTTCGTTTGCCACCTTTCATTAATTTTACTATAGTTATAACTTATAATATAACAAATTGCTAAATATTTTTTTGTTTACATTATTGAATATCTGAATTCTAAAAATTGTGCCAAAATGAATACTGAACAAATGAATGCCATCATAAGTGCTGCTGTCCAAGCTGCGACAGAGCAAACGAGACAGACTTTTAACAATACAATTGATGAACTAACAGTGAGACTAAGGCAGCTAGAAACACCAAGAGCCGTAGAAGTTTATCAACCAGTAGGGATTGAGGTAGGAAAAACTTGTGATGAGTCGTTAGACCTCGTAAAGTCTTTACCTGAATTCAAAGGGGAACAGGTGAGATACATTTCATGGCGTCAAGCTGCTTTTGCAGCTTATAAATTGTTTGAAGGGTTTGAGGGAAGTTCGAAGCACTACCAGGCAGTTGCTATTATAAGGAATAAGGTCGTTGGATCTGCGGATCAAGTCTTGTCTTCTTTTAATACTGTATTAAATTTTAAAGCAATTATGTCCCGATTAGATTTTACATATGCGGACAAGAGACCGGTATATTTGATAGAGCAAGAAATGTCAACCTTACGTCAGGGAAGATTATCAATAATAGAATTTTATGACGAAGTAGAAAAGAAATTGACATTAATTATTAACAAAACTATAATGGTTCACCAAGGAAATACAAGCTTAATTGATTCACTTAGCCAGAAATATCGCCAAGATGCGTTAAGAATTTTTATTTCGGGGTTAAGAAAGCCAATGTGCGACATTTTATTTTCATCACAGCCTACTGATATGCCAGGAGCTCTCGCCCTAGCACAAGAGTTAGAGTCAAATCAGGCGCGATATGTGTTCGCGAGCTCTTTCTCTAACAGAAATGAACGCTCAATTAACCTCCCACCACGACAATACAGCAATGCCAACAACTATAGTTCGTTTAATTCTCCTCATTATAAGCCTTCTTCCTCTAGCCACTTGCAATCGAAACCAACTCAAATGGAAGTAGATCCGACTATTTCCCACTATAAAAATCCATGCAATATATCAACACCTTCATTACAAAATCAAGCTTCATCCCAGGGCCGAATTTCTAACAATAATCAAGCACGATCTCAACAACTACCAAACCGAAATTCTAAATG
Source organism: Eupeodes corollae (assembly GCF_945859685.1). Taxonomy (NCBI): domain Eukaryota; kingdom Metazoa; phylum Arthropoda; class Insecta; order Diptera; family Syrphidae; genus Eupeodes; species Eupeodes corollae. The sequence continues at coordinate 80,015,958 of NC_079147.1, read as the reverse complement.
TTTCCAACTAAAGAGACATCGCGATTCTGACAGACAAACACAACCAAAGTTTCAAAGAGTTAATCACATTCAACATAACAAGTGTCGGCCTACAACTAGTGTAGAAAGCCGAGCTTATGCATACGATTATGATTCAGAGCCACAGTATGATGATGATAATGATCTCTTTGATTACCATTACGGAAACGGGTTGTCGGAAGATGAAGATGAACACACAGGTAATGACAAGGTGTGTTGCAATCAAGAGTCATCCGATGAAATTAATTTTTTAGAGGAAAATCTCTCCTGCCCTATGTACATAGGTCGCACCCTGGTAGAGAAATAAAGCTCTTAGTAGACACAGGTGCATCAAAAAATTACATTCGAAATTTCAGTTCACTGAAAGGTATCGTACCTATAAATAAACCTTTCGCTGTAAAATCCATTCATGGGACGAGCCATGTTACGTCGAAGTGTATTGTGAATATTTTTAATAGGAATGCAACTTTTTTTGTGCTTCCCACGCTAGAAACATTCGATGGCATTATAGGATTTGATTTTCTTAACGAAATTAAAGCAAAACTGAACGTGTCTAAGGGAATTTTGTTTTATAATGGGGGAGAAGAAAAATTATTGTACCTCTACTGTAGAGACGTAAATAGTACACAAGACAGAGATACTCCTATGGATGAAAATGAACTTTCCCAATTATTAACTCGAAATTCCAAAGTTTTTGCGGACGCCAATGAGTCTCTACCATTTAATACCAGTATTGTTGCTACTATCCGAACCACCGATAATTACCCTATTTATTCCAAATCCTATCCGTATCCTATGTCAGCATCCGAGTTTGTAAATAAAGAAATTTTAAACTTGTAAGAGAACGGTATCATTAGACCTTCGCGATCCCCATACAACAATCCCGTGTGGGTTGTTGACAAAAAAGGGAATGACGAAAGTGGAAAAAGGAAAATGCGGCTGGTACTCGATTTTCGGAAACTGAATTCAAAGACCGTTAGCGATAAGTATCCTATTCCCAACACTTCAACTATTCTAGCGAATCTTGGGAAGGCTTCTTTTTTTACCACCATTGACCTGAAATCGGGATTTCATCAGATAAATCTTTGTGAGCGTGATCGAGAAAAAACAGCTTTCTCTATAAATAACGGAAAGTATGAATTTTGTCGGCTTCCATTTGGACTCAAAAATGCTCCCAGCATTTTCCAAAGAGCAATAGATGATGTTTTGAGAAAAGAGATTGGGAAATGTTGTCACGTGTACATAGACGACGTTATAATTTTTTCAGAAACAAAAGAGCAGCACTTTCGAGACATAGAAACCATTTTACAATTGCTTTACAAGGCCAACATGCGAGTTGCACCAGAAAAGTCGAGATTTTTCAAAAAGGAAGTAGAATTTTTAGGCTTCGTAGTGTCAAGCAAAGGCATTAAAACTTGTCCTGATAAGGTAAAAGATATTGTCGGCTACGAAACTCCTAGAACCCTTCGCAGTTTGCGGTCTTTTCTTGGACTTTCTGGGTATTACAGAAGGTTCATACGTGACTATGCCCAAATCACAAAGCCTCTTACAAGGTATTTACGGGGTGAGAATGGCAATATTAGTAAAAATCAGTCAAAAAATAAAAAGGTTGAGTTGGACGCGGAAGCACTTGAGGCCTTTGAAAAAGTTAAACAAATATTGGCCTCAGAAGACGTTTTGCTTTTATATCCCGACTTCAACAAAGCTTTTGATTTGACTACTGATGCCTCGTCCTTTGCGATTGGAGCTGTCCTATCCCAGGATGGTAGGCCAATCACTATGATCTCTAGAACTCTATCCTCTACGGAAGAAAGTTTTGCTACCAACGAGCGAGAACTATTAGCCATTGTTTGGTCGTTGCAAAAATTGCGACACTACTTGTACGGAGTCAATCGGCTTAACATCTACACAGACCACCAGCCGTTGACTTTCGCTATATCGGACAAAAATCCAAACACAAAACTCAAGAGGTGGCGGGCATTTGTAGAAGAATTTTCACCAGTGTTTCATTACAAGCCAGGCAAAGAAAATTTCGTTGCGGACGCGTTGTCCAGGCAGTATTTAAACACACTTCAAGAGCCAGGAAACTCCAATGCATCAACAGTTCATAGTGAAGTCTCTTTTACTGAAACAACACGTTGTGTCAAAAACCCTTTGAACTGTTTTCGCAACCAGCTAATTGTAAGTAAAGGCCCGGAAGCACTTAAAACGACAAAAATTATTTTTAAAACTCAATTGAGGCATTCCATCACTTTTAACAATATGGAAAATCTAATTAATTTGTTGAAAGAAGTTATAAACCCCAATTGTGTCAATGCCATCCATTGTGACTTGCCTACACTCGGTCAAATTCAAGACAAACTTATATCCATGTTTCCGTCTGTAAAATTTGTACACACCAAGAAAATGGTTAATGACATTTTCAACCCAAATGATCAGGCGGAAATTCTTTCGACTGAACATAATCGAGCGCACAGATCTGCTCGTGAAAACGAGTGCCAGATTTTAACCGACTATTATTTTCCAAACATTCGTAAAAGACTAAAGGAAATTGTATCTAGTTGTGCGATATGTAAGGAGGCAAAGTACCAGCGACACCCACCAAAACCGAAAATAGGGAAAACTCCTGTACCGACCTATTCAGGTGAAATTATTCACATCGACATTTACTCAACAGCGGGATCTCATTTCTTGACATGTGTAGATAAGTTTTCCAAATTTGCTGTGATAAAACGAATTAAATCACGGGCAATAATTGATGTAAAAGAACCTATCCTAGAATTATTAAATTTGTTTAAGGATACAAAAACAATTGTTTGTGACAACGAGAAAGCATTCACTTCTGAAAGTATTACATCACTGTTAAGAGATCACTTTGGAATAACCATGTATAATACACCACCTTTTCACAGTGTTACAAATGGACAGGTAGAAAGGTTCCATAACACTTTATCTGAGATAGCAAGGTGTATAAAGTTAGAAAAGGATATAACCGATACTTCTGAACTCCTTTTACTTGCCACGGTCAAGTACAATAGGACGATTCACTCAGTAACTAGCTATCGACCGATTGATGTAATTCACTCTATTTCTCCTCATTTACAACAAGAAATTAAAGAAAGAATATCTGAAACTCAACGGAAAGATCTCGTTTATCATAACAAAAAAAGATTTACTTTGACTTATCATCCCGGTGACGAAGTTTTCGTTAGAACAAATAAGCGAGTTGGAAATAAGTTTCGCAAACTGTTTATTAAAAAAATAATTCAAAAGGATCTGGGAACAAAGGTTCTAATCGACGGCAAATTGGTTCACAAGGAAAATTTGAGATAGATGTTTGTTAATAGATGTTCATCAAACGTTTTGTTCAAAGTTGAAATTTAGCTTATCATGAAAGAGCTAAAATGTTTAGATCCTTGCTCTAATTAATTTTTTTTTATTAGATAAATATGATAGATTCACAGATGATGACAATTTTTGTTTAGTGAAAAACATTTTTGATTAAAATATTAAGGAAAAAATTCTATTTGTTTTGTTTTCTCTCAACTTAAAATTTGTTTCTAATGGCAATTATTAAGAACAAGAAGTATCTATTATTTTTTTTTTTTTAATCAAAATATTAAAATTTATTTTATTTTTATTTGAAAAATATCTTTAAAAACCAATGTCTTTATCATTATAATATTTGTTTATAAGTGTACAATAATTATTTGAACATAAAGACGAGGACGTCTTCATTTAAGAAGGGGAAAAGTTATGACATCTGGTCACCCCAATCATTATTTCTATTTGTTCTCAATGATTTCACTCAAAGAAACAGCTTTGATTTCAATTCCCTAAATGCAAATTTGGTAAATAAAAAAACGGCATAAACCGTAAGCTGAACAAGAGAGAGCTCTTATCAAGTCTTTGATTGAAATCAAAAAGAACAAGCGATGTTTGGTACAGTCGCATAGCTTTAAGTCCAGTCGATTCTTGTAAGCTGACCATTTCATATCGAAGTATTTTAATTGTGTAATTTTCTAGTAGTAGAAAAATAAACTTATTTAAAGTTAAAAACGTGTAGTTTTATTTTATATCACAAAACTGTTTAAGCTATATTTATTTGGAGCTGTAGAGTAAGTGGACTGTCTGATAAAATCACTAGATCGTCAGCATAAAACAAGACTTTAAGTGTAATATCACCAAACTGAACTCCCCCAGGAATACTGTTTTCGACATCGTTCATATACTGTGCAAACATGATAGGACTTAGAACACATCTTTGAGGGACACGTGCTTCACAGCTAAATTTTCTAGATACTTTTCTACCATTCTGAACAGATTCCATCATGTTTTCTAGAATTTGTTTTCGTAGACTCTGATAAATTTAGTAGAAAGGCCAATTGCAGAGAGCTTTTAAAGTAAGGACCTCCTATTAATAGTGTCAAAAGCCCCTTTTAAATCAACGAAAAAGAAATAAAACGCCTAGCAGTGGTGCTGAGCACAAAATTTGATCAATAGCTGAAAGGTTGGCTAGAAAACCAGCTTGAAAGCAACTAATCATATTATTATCATCTACCCAGGTCGTAAGTCTAGTTAGAGTATTTGTGTAAACACTTTCTTAATGAGTTAAGCACAACAATTCCTCTATAATTCTCTGCAAATCGCGGTTACCTTTTTTAAAAATGGCTGTAATTCGGGACAGACGAAAATTGTCAGGCACTATCTCTTTAATGAATATTCTATTTAAAAGTTCTAACAGATAATCAGGAGTAGCATTTTTATAAAACTCTACTGGGATCAGCTCCAGATGCTTTGTTATTTTTAATTTTTTTTAAAGCAGCTACTAGTTCAACCATTGTGAGATTGGAATCCAGTTTAGGAATAATGACATTGGGGAATGCAAAGCTCTTAAGTACATCATAGTTTTTGGGCAATTGAACAATATTGGGAATGTAAGTAATGTCTAGAAGCATTAAAAAGGGAAATAGTCAAATAAAAATCATGAACCTGTGAAGGATGTATTAACTACTTTTCGTGTTACATTATACCAGCAAGTTAACTAATAAGTATTGCTGAAATAAACTTATTAGTTGAGGACCTATCACACCAACCAAGAATTAGATGATTTAAGTCTAATAGAAGAACCGAAGGGGTCAATAATTACCAAGTCTTCTATTGTTTCCGAAGTTATATAAATATCATCGACAATTTAAGTGAAATTTTGTAAATATTGAAACTCAGCCTCTTCAGTTTTTTTCCCGGCAGACGGCTTATAAAGCCATGCTTTGTCTATCTTTTATCATGAAATATTGTACTTATAAGAAAATTGAAAAAATAAAGAACTTATCTATCTATCTATCTATCTTTTAAAAATGCAGTTATTAATAAATTAAGAAAATCTTTATTGATAACATTATAAATGTCTTTGTTATTTGTTATTATAAACATGCTTAAACATTCTAATTTATCAATACTCTTACAAATCTTCAACCTTTATTTGATAATTGAAACCTACAATATGGGTGATTAAGTTCGCGGTTAGCAAACTCAGAAAGTTAAAAGCTGAAACTTTTCCCGGTAACCCAGAAAGTCAAAAAAGAATTGTGAAACTTATGCCTACAAGAAAATTACTGGAAAGTTAGCAAAAGAATTGTGAATATTGAAAGAAATTTAATAATAATTGTGAAGGTATTGAAAGAAATTTAATAAATGAAAACATTTTAAATAAAATTTAAAGTAATTATATTAAGTTGAATGCAAAATTCCAAAAATTATTTACTTCAAATTATTTGATTTACTACTTGAAATTACACCTATAGAAAAACATTTGGTTAAAAGTGGGTTCTTTTATTAAAGATGATTTTGTGAACATACACAGCCGTTGATTTATTAAGTCATATGAGTCGATTGTGTGGTAGCTTGAGCTTAACAAGCAATACTAGCCAAAGAAAGTTCAAAGAAAAGCTAGTGTTGGCACTAAAGGGCCCTTTGATCCTAACCAACAGTTTAGTATAAAGCTCGATTTACCTTAAAGAATCAAACTGTTGGCTTTCCAGGCTCTATAGACATAGCAATATATTACGGAACCCATTCCATCCAATATTTTTACGACAAACAACGACTACTGCAACTCGGCCTTGAACATAAGTTACATCACTAAGGATTTTAAAGTCATCTTTCCTGACAGAAAGTATTATGACCATGGAATGGTTACGAAAGACTTCAATACCACTATCTTTTCTGACGGGTCAAAAACGTTATGTGGAGTTGGGTCAGAGTCTCTGAGTCTTGCCAGGCTGATGATCTGGCCCGGTAAAGATCGGCCCCTCAAATCCGCATTGGAGAATGTGTAAATATTCTTCTTGTAGCTTGGAGGGCAACATTTTCTCAATTTTTCTGGCAAACAGCAGTTCGAACAGTCCAAAAGGACTGGAAAATTTGACTTACCTTTAACAAAAACTGTTCTATTAAACTTTTTTGGAGACCCAGGCAGTATCAGTGCAATATGTACCAGACACAGGCTGAAAGAAGAACATGCAGAAATGTCTGGAATCCCTCTCAATACTAAATTGCAGTAGCGGCGGACACCAACATGAAAGGCAAACTGTGATTCACTTTTTCTTCAAATATCCTGCCCTTACCAGTTCTACAATGTCAACTTTCCGAAGGGCTCATAACGATCTTGGTGAACTTTCAGAGATGAAATTGATAGAACTAATGAGAAAGGATTCTGAATGCGTCAAAATGGCTCTTCACAAAATATTCTTTTTCAATACATAATTCTAACGAGAGTAAGGTATCAAACGTCGGCGTGGCACTCTAAGTGCTAATTGGGTCGCGCAGTGAGGGTTGTTTATGACTGAAATTTGCTCCCTACCTACCCTACTTCATTTTTATTAACTTATAAAGATCAAAATTTTTATGAATCAAAATATTGAAAGAAGTACCTGAAAGCGAAATTTTTCACTTCACTGGTTCAAATCTATGAGTCGAAACTTTTTGATTACAGTTTGCAAGTAAAAACAAACAAGATGAAATTTATAGACACGTAAACAAAGTTTTTTGTGTTCTTTCTAACAAAATATCCAATTCACTTCATGAATGCAAACTTTTGGCTTAAAAATTCTTCGAATAAGGAGAATGGTCATAGATACGTTTAATCTAAGTTTCTATTGCATGTTTTTGCAAATTCTGTATATCCTTGTGTTCAGACTTTTATCTCCAAATACAAATAAGACCTAAATTAGTCTCGTCTTCATATAGAAACCCATGATTTTGAAGAACGAGGACTTGAAATTCCAGAGAAACGTAATATGCAGTTTAAATTTATTATTATTTGACATTTGTCAATTTTGTCTCGATTTCTTGTGAAATGGTAAAATTCTTGTGAAATATTTTACTTTATTTGATAATATTCCTGAAGTTTATGCTACATACAATTCTAGAATATGTATTGGAATACAAATGGCACTCGTTTGTATTAGAAAATTCAATTGAAATTCAATTCCAGAATCCTTTTTGGAAATACCAAAATGTACAAAACTAAATTGTCTTCTCAAATTAAAAACAAAACACAAAATGCAATTTAATGTATATAAGTTACTATTTCCCTTGGAATGCATGTGTATTGTGTATGTCAAATGTGCATGTGTAAATGTCTATTGGACATGCAATATAACTGAAGCTGAGTTGCTAAATCTAGGTCAATTCACGTACCTTATATCTACAAAAAGACTTTGATAGAAAATAACTTTGACAGCATCAGCCCTTTTGTGTTTTATTCACCTCATGTGTGGAGTGTATATATGGACCTGGAGAGGACAGATGAGATGATTTTTTGTTTTAGTCCTTTTTTATTTATATCTTCTTATATTCCTCAAACATCACAAGCTTATCGAATCTATGTATAAACTTTTTCACCCCTTTTTTGAGTAAAGTAACCACATAACACAATGCAACTCATCTACATTGCTTTGCTTGCAATTCCCTTACCATACGTAGGTCCATGGCCAATGGAAAGGGAAACAGGTATCAAGGAATTGGGTTATAGATTTACCTTCGACTTTATCATCAAATGAAATGTTTTAACATTTTGTATCTGACAGCTGACACACAACAGTAAGAGTAAGAGTAGTGAACAAAAACAAAAGTAAATTGTATTTCTAATATCATTTGACCTAGGTACAGCTACATATGAACATTATCCTTTTACCAGAACGGAAACCATCAAACATGTCAAATCGATTTCGATAAACTTCTTCGATAAAATGACAAAGCATCAAACCCAAAGGGGTACTTTATATATGTATATTTCTAACACCGGTTTACCGGCTCTTCCATGCTATATTTTATCGGATCCGGATGCATGCCGGTTAGAGTATATATGTATGTATATTGTTGTGGTTGCATAGGTGTACTCGTATAAGCAAAGTTCAACACCTTTGGTACATTATGATGGTAAAGGTGAGGGACATTGTAATTTACTTCGGTGAAGACATCCGGATTGATTATGAATTCAAGTTTACTTATAGTATTGTCAGCTTTTTAGATTAAAAAATTTGTCGGCATCATATGAAACACAGAGATAAGAGTGAAACATGACATTGAATAGCATTTTATCTGGGTGCTATTATATCTACAAGATTCAAAAATGTTTCAACATTGAAAGGTGTCTGTCACCTAAGATGAGAAGATATTCAAAAGTTAATTATTTGGGACATTGTTTGATGATGATTTTCAAAGATGATTTTGTAGCGGATTTCAAGGAATGGTAATATTTATGAGTTTAGAATGAAGAAACTCAACTTGGTGTTATTAGATGAATTTTGTACATTGACATAATTTTGTCATCTAATCTCTATTAGTACTTTTAATAAGAGTATTTTCTAACTGAATGATTGGACTAACTTTAATTGGGAAAGAAATTCTAATACAATTACTAAAGAGTCCACGAAGAACCTTTGCAAATATTTAAATTATTTTTAACTTCCCATAGGAAGTTATTGTAATGGGTCCGATTTGTCAAATTGAAAATTTTGACATTTCTCGACGTTTCAAGGTCCCTAGAGTCAAAATAAAAGATTTTTAGAAAGATGTCTGTGCGTGCGTGTGTACGTACGTTTGTACGTCCGTACGTCCGTACGTCTGTACGTCCGTACGTCCGTACGTTCGCGACGTTTTTTTCGTCGTCCATAGCTCAAGAACCAGAAGAGATATCGACTTCAAATAAATTTTGTTATACAGATAATAAGGCAGAAAGATGCAGAAAGGGCTCTCAAGAAAATTGCGTTGGTGGTTTTTTTATAATAGCAGTTTGAAAAAAATGAAAATTTTGGTTAACCCTAAATATCTTACGAACCAAAAACGCTAGAGACTTGATTTAAATTTTATATAATATATTGTAACGTGATACCTAACAGGTATATTTTTTGAAAAAAATCAATATAACGGTTTTTTTATAAATCAATAAAACTGAAAAAAAAAATTTGTCACCTCCAAAATTTTACGACTGAAATATGATTTCATCTTTAAAACAATTGTGTGCAACGAAGAATAATGTTTTTGACATCTGATAAAATTTTGAGAAAAATTGAATTGACAGTTTTTATTACAAAAAATAAAAGCCTAAAAAAAAATTTATAAAAGTTGGTAAAAATTGATTTTCGACTCAAATATCTTTTCAAAACTTTGAGATTTTGGCTTAAATTTACTTTTATCTTTCAAAAAATCTTGTTGTCAACATTCAGGTAAAGTTTGAAAAAAATCGATATGACAGTTTTTGTACAAAAATTTAAAAACCGAAAAAAATATTAACAAAAGTTCGTAAAAAATGATTTTCGACTCAAATGTCTTTTCAAAACTTTGGGATAAAAGGTTCTTACTAATTTTTTCTTATAAAAAATGTTGTATTCAATATAGGGGCAAATTTTGAGAAAAATAGAATTGACAGTTTTTTTACAAAAAATAAAAACCTAAAAAAAATTTGTAAAAGTTCTTAAAAATTGATTTTCGACTCAAATATCTCTTAAAAATTTTAAAAATTGGCTTCAAACTAATTTTATTTTATAACAAATATTGTTTTCAACATTCGGTAAAATTTTTAAAAAATTCGAATTGACAGTTTTTTTACAAAAAACAATACTAAAACTTGGTAAAAATTTACTTTCGGCTCAAATAGCTTTTCAAAAATTAAAAATATTGGCTTCAAACTTATTTTATTTCACAGAAAATATTGTTTTCAATATTCAGGATTAAAAAATAAAATCTACAAAAAATAGTGCGCAATTTTGGTACAAAAACATATAGACAAACTTTTAAGCAAGACAAATCGACAGAGGGGATGGGAAGTTATCAGTGTGGGTCGCATCCCACCCTCTTTTTTTACACCGAATTCTAAATGTTTTTGAAGAAATCTTTAAGACGAGTGTAAGCGATATTCATCTTTCTTCAAATCGATGTAGCACATGTTTTGATTATTTGGCTTTTACAGAAAAGAAGATGTATGTACTTGTTCAAAATCTAAGACACCCAGACCAAGAGCAATGATGTCCGGTAAATGCATTTTTGTCTCGCAAGTTTTCCGGTAAGGCCGAACCAAAACTAAAAAAAACTATATCTATAGTTTTTTCTATTGTTCTAAGTGTAATGTGTTCTTCAACCATAGATTTGGCTTAATCTTTTATTCATTATGATCAATGAACGTTCTTCTATATATTATAGCTAATGTTTTAAACTTGTTTAAGAATTAAAAACATTCTTCTATAGTAAAAAAAATGATAAGGGTTGGTTGGGAGTGTGATTAAAGGAAATATTTTTCATCTGGCATCACACAATTATTGTGCAGTTAAAAACCCTCATTCGCTTAAAAAAACTCATTGCATTAAAATAATTTTTGTATGATTCTTTTTTTTTTTGCGGTAAAGTCACTCAAGCATTTTAAAAAATGACCTTCACGTTACAGTTTATAAAGAAAGCTGCAGGGGCATGTTAAAATGTTGTGACTTCAATAAGGCAAAACTGCCTTATAATCATCTCAATTTCATAAAAGCATTTTCCTGTCAATTAACCGCTAAGATCGTATGATATAAAACAATTAGATTTATTGACAAGATTTCGTTAAATCACTGGACTAAGCCATAGATCCAATGGCCGAAAAATAGATAGTGGACTATTCCATGGAAATATACTTATATGATTCGAAAATAATTTTGAGGTAAACGGCAATGTCTACCTGGAAAATTCTCCAATTTTAAAATCGGAATCGAGGCTAATTTTAGACCAATATGTAAAATTTCTGCATTGCCAGCATTATTCGAGAAGCTAGTTTGTAACAAACTTTCTGATTTGTTTCGTTGTCACTTATAAGTTTGACATATTATCAAATATGGAAAAGATGTACCAAAGTTATATTATTTTCACAGGCCTAGCGAAAGCATTGGATAGAATAAATCATAAAGTACTACTCCATATATTATCTTCCTAAGGTATTCACTCTTCTTAATTGAAGTGGCTAAAATCATATTTAACATGTAGAATCCAAAAAGTAAAAATTGATCGTTCGTTCTCATAGGATAACACTGTTTCATGAGGGGTTTCACAAGGAAGCCATATAGCGACATTCATAATATTGTCAATGATTCAAGTTCTCTTCTTTATGCAGACGAACTCACACTTTATATTTAAATAAGCTGTAAATCTGATTGTTTGCTGCTTTGGAAAGATCTAGCAAGAATTGATGACTTTTGTAAACGGAACCACTTTCTTCTTAATATTTCAAAGTGTTAGGTGTTGTCTTAAAAACTCAGATAGTACACGGACTAACTCTTGCGAAGAAAAGCTAAACCTGCTACTAGACACCCTATTCCCAGATAGATCCAAATCCGTTAATACAACAAACAGTCCTGGGTCGGGTATTAACTTAACTTTTCCTCAAGGTCTGGTTAAAAAAGAAAAATTGACATGAGCTCTGAATAGTTTTAAACCTTATAAATCTCCAGGTCCAGATTAAATCGTACCAGCTGAGCTACAACTTACCATTGATATAACTTTGCCATTCATTGAGATGACCTTCAAAAGTTTTCTAGACCTGGTCTATATAGCTCAGCGATAGAGAGATGTAAAGGTAGTTTTCATTCCCAAGGCAGGCAAATGCTCGCATGTGAACCCTAAAAAGCTAAGAACTACTAGCCTCTCATCATTCATTCTCAAAACTCTGGAACGATTGATTGATATCCATGTATACGTAATACCATTGATAAGAGAATATCGATGTCTCAGTATGCTTACTTCAAAGCGAAATCGGTAGAAACAGCCTTACACACTCTGGTAAGAACTATCGAGGGCGCTTTCAACAACGTTGACACATTCGCAACCACTTCGCCTATGACGACCCTAAACGTCAAATACTCAATGTGTGAGTTGATTAATCTAATGCTAAAAAGCAGGATCAATAACTCTAAGATGGGGGATTTTTGTACGAAAAGGTCTGTCAGTAGAGGCACTCCGCAAGGTGGTGTTATGTCCCCTCTTGATCTGATATTGGACAAACAATTAAGTTGGAAACCTAATATTCAGGAAAAGCTACAGTACCTCTTTTCCTTTGCAAGAAAGCTAAAGGAAGCAAATGGGGTTTTCAACCTCGCATAAACTCCTGGCTATTCACATCGATCATCCGATCAATATTTATGTACGGGGTTGCAATATGGTGGCCTGCACTGGAAAAAGTCAGTTATTACGACAAACTCTGCAGAGTGCATCGCACTGCATGTCTTTGCATAAGGGGGGCATTGAGAACCAAACCTTCCTTGTATCCATTCCATCCAGAAATGAATGGGAAAACAAAAACTCCTGGATAATAAAAGTATTAATTTTTATTCATTATTATTGATCCTAGACAAATGAGGAGTTGCTAGTGGTGTGTACTCAGAAAAGCTTAATCTAAGCATCTCATTCCACCTCCCTAATCATTGTAGCGTCTTCCAAGCGGAAATTTTAGCGATTAAAGAGGTTCTCTCCTGGCTAAGAGAAAACGTGATATCAACTTCTGATATCCGCATCTTCTCTGACAGTCAGGCTGCTATTAAATCTCTTGACGGTGTCTCAACCAAATCTCAAACGGCCCTCGATTGTCGATCGTCTCTTATGGAGATGGCGCAGCAATTAAACATTCACCTATGTTGGGTGCCGGGCCACAGAGACATCACAGGAAACTGTAGAGCCGATGAACCCGCTAAAAATTGAACCGTCATGCCTATTTCACCTGAAAGGGAGGAGAAGGGTATACCGATAGCTACATGTTAACTCATGCAAAAAGAAACAGCTTTTGCGATATTAAATTCTAGGTGGCACAATTCACCAACATGGGCAGCCACAAAACTCATATGGCCTTCACTGGACCTAAAGCGCTCTAAAGACTTGTTATCTCAAAGCAGACTTGAAATTAGCTCCCTAATAGGGACACTGTCTTTTAGGCAGACACGCAATACGACTTGGTGTAGCCTCTAAAGACTTCTTCAGTAGCTGTATGGACGAAGAAGAAGAGGAAACGATCTCTCACCTTCTCTGCACTTGCCCTGCTCTTTCACTAATACGCAAACTTCATCTTGGAGACTACTTTTTTGATAATCCCAGTGAACTAGCTAAAAATGATATCAAATATCTTCTTCGCTTAATAAAAAGCTTATAATAGTTCGACTAGTAAGAAGTAATTCTCTAGATTCATGTGGTATCACAATGGGCCTTTTCTTTTGGCCTAAATGTGGGGAATCTAAATCTAGGTTAAAGTGGCTGCCCATTATGGAAACGGAAACACTTAGGCCAGTTCAATGGTCCATTGTGATACCACATGAATCTTGAGGCTTCCTCCTAAGCTCTATGAAAGCAGTTTAAGTCCCTTACGAAACGTGAGAGGCTGATTATGATGATATGATCAAGATCGTTAAAGAAGAATTCTCCTATGTAATTCTTGCGTTTTTGAGCTAGAGCATTGCATGTACAGAGAATGTGAAGAACTGTTTCGGAATTACGGAGTGGCCAACGTTGTTGTTAGTACACTGCGACGAAGCTTTGAGACGAATAGCAGAACTTGTTTGCTGAATATGCCAACAGGTGTTAGGTAGAGTAAGGTGTCCAGTGCCATTGATATGGTCTTGCGTTGCGATTCGCTTATGAATAGGCAAATTGAACGTTGGACTTTATTTAATTTGTCGCGGCTTATAACTTTTTTTAAGCAGTCCACCATACTGCAACACCGTACATTAAAATTGGTTTGATTACCGATGCTTACAACCAATGCGTGATTTTGGGTTGTAAGCCCCATTTATTACCAATAGCTTTTTTGCAAGAAAAGAGAGCTACAGTAGATTTTTTGACTCTTTACGTTGCGTTTCCAATTTAGTTTTTTATCTAAAACAAGACTCAGGTATTTAGCCTCGTCTGAGAATTTTAATTGGATTCCTTTAATATAGGGCGGGTTGACAAATGGAGTTTATTTCTCCTCGAAAATCGGTTTTGTGTGAGTTAACACCCAGTCCACACCGATCAGCAAAGTATAAGTCTGTCTGAAGCGTTTTGTAAGAGTTATTTTAAGGTGTTAAGATGCTTTCCTGAAACTGTTATAGCAACGTCGCGTCGTCTGCATAGGCGATCACTCTGAAACTCTCCGCATCCAAACTAATTAGGATTTCATTTATCACTAGGCTCCAGAGGAGAGGGGATAGAACAAGACCGACCTTTAGTATTCGGTGTTTGATGTTTGGAATGAAATGGTACATCCAGAATAACACGTAGAATAATAAAAATATGAATAAAAAAAATATAAATTCCACCATTTAAGGTTATTTAAATAACTTTGTATGATATTAGTTTTTGTAAATATAACGAAAATTAATTATTGCAAGAACCAAACCACAAATTAAAGAAAAAAAGCTTGTAAAATGTTTTAAACAGAATCAAAAACTTCTCCGAAACCCTATACGATTTAATAACAACACCCTGTTTTTTAATTACGGCGATTTCCTTAAAGCTAAATTCTGTTGAAAATAACACACAAAATTCGTAAATTTGTTCATATTCCTCAATTTTTATGATTAGTCACTTTCAACTTAAGAACGTTGTGTCTATTTTCTTGCAGTTTTACTTTTGAATTTTACTATTTTCCCCAACTCCAACTTTTAACGAACTAAAATTTCACTTCCTTCAAATTTTTATTTTTTATTTGCTTGCGACGAAATTGAGTTGTTTTTTTCTATCAGGATTCTAATAAAGTTGCGTTGAGTTTAATTGGTGCTAAGTTTGAAATTCCATAAATCCAAATTTTCTACTAAAATTCGCAAAATAAACGCCAAATTTCAGATGTTCTGTAAAATTGACTTCTTTCAATATTTCAAATAAATTTGCACTCGAATCAGCTTTATTATTTTTACAAAGTTCATCCAAAGAATGGATACATTTAATCAGGGACACACATAGAGACGAGGTTTTGGGTACCGCTTAAAATTGTTCTTACATTTACATATTTCAAGAGCTAAAGTGTCAATATTTAGTTACACAGTTGTTCAGAAACGTCTAGTCTTACTATTTAATTTAAGACCTAAACTACAATAGCTTAGACAGGTTTTGGGTGCGTATCATGAAGAAAAGTACGAAATTCTGTTGAAACATAGCTTTTTCTTAAAATTATTAACGAGTATTCTGTTCTTGTTGCTTTTTTTATAGATATAAATGCGAAGAACGTTACAAAAATGTAGATGCAAAAAGCCAGGATATGAGAAAGTTGCCCAGAAAAATTTGACTAACACAGAATTCAATGTGAAAAATGTTCTGGTTTGTTTTTGGAAATTTTTTTGATCTTATTATTAGTACCATTTTCAGTATACTTACGTGGATTGAAGTTGATGTTAATAAGACTAATTCTAAAACATTATTGTTTAGCGTGAACTTTTTGCTTTTTTAAATTGTGATCAAAAAGGAGTCAACAGAACTTAACAATTGGAGAGACAAATGTTAAAACCAAAGAATCTAAGGTGCAAAAAGAAGTTTGGGTGAAACTAAAGTGTGGCATTTACAAATAACACGTAGCAGAATCTCTTCTGCATTCAATTCTCGAGATATTCAAAGCTTTTATATTTTTAATTAAAATATATATATAACGTACATTATGCATTTTAATTAGTTTAAGAAATATGTCACTTTAACTGTTCTCTGACAATTATATCCTTGAAATGTATTTTTAAATCGCAATTCTAGAGATAAAAAAGATATTCACATCAAAAAGTGGATTCTTTCAATTTATTAAGGTCTTAAAAGTGTTTGTAGAGATAATCGATTTTGAAATACTTTAAAAAAGTCTAACACTCTTTATTAATGGATATTAAAGCCGAGTTTCAGATTTAAAATGGAAACTTTAGTTTTAACTTTAGAAAATAAAAATGATGTTCTCTTAAAATATAATTATGGCCTCTACAATAAACCTCCCTGTGGATCAGCCATTGCATTCATTGAAGTTAGCTCAATGATGTTCTTGGCGAGGAAATGTAATAAAAATGCTATTAATAAACTAGTAAAAAACTGCGATTTTTAAATAAAACTATTCCAGTTCTTTGATTTATGTTGATTTTTCTTCAAATCTCAATATTGAATTTGCTAGAAGTGTCAACGTTATCTTCTATTTTTATTAGTTACACCTTCCATCTTCTTTATCATATAAATGGACATCAACTAAAATTTAATGTAAATGTTTTACTCCAAAAATTTTAGCGGTGGGAAAAAAAGTTAATAAACTGATTTATAAAGTTCTTCAGATTTATTGACAAAAGCTTGCGGTAGCTATTATATCAGACCTTAATTTACTACACAACATTGAAAAATAAAAACAAAATTAAGGACATAAGAGGTAGATATAATTATTATTAAAAATAAACTTATATTTTATATATGTACGAGTAGGCATAGTACTTTGTTTGTTAAGTTAATTCACCTCCATTATTATATAGATAAGTGGAGCATAAGTATAAGCATTTGAGCACAAGCACAAGCACCATCAGTGGGCTATTTATAAAACAATAAAATCGATGTTCTTGACAGGGATAATGCGTGCGTGACATTATACACTTTTATATATAGTTTAGTGCTCTTGATGTGCATGTTTGTATAATAAAATAATAATTATTATTATCATACGTTCAATCCTTAATAACGGTGTAAATATCTATCTTACTATAGATAGGTAAACGTACATATATATTTAATTATGCGTATGGAAATGTTTATATATGGTGGGAGTCTTTGTATCCGTTACAGTTTTGTAAACGTGAAATAATTTTTCCATTATAATGGAGAATGCGTATATGTGAGGACTTATTATATTATCTGTTATGTAATTTTAACTTTTTGTTGAAGGTATGGTTTATAAAATCACGCAGACAAAATTACTTTTGTTTGTTGTTTTGAGAGAAAATTGGTTTCATTATGATTTAATTAAAGTCCCAAAACATACTCTTTCTTTCATAAAAGTTTGATGAACTACAATTTTAAATGTCAGATAGTTTGTTTAAGCTGAAGTAAGAATGTTCTATACTTGGAATACAATACCCTTAATTTGTTTCAAGATTTTAGACGAAAACTTATCTTCGTTAATTCTTAACTATGTTGCGTGCATGGCTCGATGTCGAAAACTTCATTCAACTTAAAACGTATTTTTAGATTTGGTTTGTTCAGATTGATTAAGAATCGATAAGACAAGGAAAATGTTTGAAGATAGTTTTTAGGCATCCTTTTTAAATTCCTTTTTCTGTTTATATTTTTTTCCTTATTTTTACTACGAAAGTTTCTTTTTGACAAACTTAAGTTACTTTATTTAAAAAGATCAATACAAATTTATTTCTGGCTTAGGTTGTCAGTTTTTGGTGTACAAACTTAACTAATTCCGTATTATTCTACACACTTCCAGCTACCAAATCAAATCTCAAGTCAAAAAACACATTTTTTTACAAAATACGTCCTTTTTATTGGACACCGTTCCATAAGTTAAATAATTTTTCTGAACATAAATTTGTTTTTTTTGTTTAAAACAGCTCACATTGACTCACCATGGAATAATATTCCTTTTTTAAATTCACTTTTTTTTAGCTTTAAGTTAAGTATTCAAATTTAACAAACATGTTCCTAAAACTTTGGACCTCTGAAATAAGTCGAATAAGAGTTTTCCATCCACTTTCTTCATTTAAAAATTCAAAACATTCTTCAATTGTAGGAAGATATTCTTAAAATATAGTCTATGGATTTCCTGACATAATATTGAGGACAAAAAGCTTTGGAGGCAGAAAAGTTTTCAGCCTGCTTAAGGCTAGTAAGCAATTTGGATTGTAATCATTTCTTTGATGTCTATAAAAGCTCAAGAATTTAAGAAGATAAGAGAAAATAGTTGTAAAGCACGAGACAGAAGTTTACTCGTAGTTTACAGTAAACTGTTTTCGTAACAAACTCTCTTTCACAAAAAATTGAATTTTGATACATTATTTCGTCTAAAAAAGAAATAAGGTCATACAGTTTGTTTACTTAGTGCTTCTAAATCATCAATACAAAGCGAGAACAGAAAGTTATCTTCTGATTCCAAATCATCATGTCAAAATCATCTTTTTCTGAATACTGTTGTTCAGGTCTCCACAAGGCCTTAAGAGTATAGTCCGCTAAAGCTTAAAGGTTTTTTAAGTACTCTGATTCATTGCAGATAGCGCAGCTTAGGGTATTAAAGAGGGGAGTCTGAAAATGCTTTTGAAAAGTACTTCTAATTCTTTGTATAAATAAACTTCATTACTTCATCTAAAGAGGAAGTTTGACAACATGCAATTGATAGCTGCTTCTGCTACCTTCATTTTGTTTTAAAAATGAGCACTTAGATTTAAGTTATGTGTTTTAGTACATCTTAGGTATTTAAAATCAGTCATTTCTTCCATGTTAGAGCCGTCAAGGTGCAAGTGTTTATTGTAGGGTCCCAAGTATCACAGTTGTGTTTTAATTTAATAATCTGTAGCTATAAAATCTCATGGTTTATCGGTTAAAATGACAAGTTCATCTGGATATAAAAGTAGCTTGATATAAAATATCATTGATAAAGAAAAAAAAATGAAGGGGCTTAAAAGTCAACCCTGTGGAACTCCCGTTTAGGTTTGAATTGATTTAAAAATCTCAAATCAATTTTAACTATTACATCACGTAGCGTGATTCGTAGTGCGTAAGATTGCCATGTAATAGATCTTGGGTTCAATCCCTACCTGTACGATTAAGTTCCGGGTTCTTCCTCTTGCAAGGAATTGACAAATCCTTTTAGAATAATTCTTGTTATGAAAAGTGCTTTCTTAAATTAGCCGTTCAGATTCAACTAAAAACTGTTTATCCCCTCTATCCCTGACAACAATACTCGCACACATGAATAGTTGAGAGTTGTAATTCACTAGGCTAAAGTTTCTCAACGGATTGTTGCTCCACGTAATTTATTTATTTAACTTATATTAAATAATAGTTGTTCATAAATTCTAATGAACTGTGTTGATAAGCCAATACCTGTTAGTTTGAAAAGAAGTAATCTCCTGTTAAAGGCTGCTTTGAAATCTACAAAAAATACATAGAGATTATTTTTGTATCAAGAAAACGTTTAGCAACACTCTTTAAATTCGCTTGGAACCCAGTGTATCATTGTAGAATTGATCCAGTTTTGACATTTTAAATTGGTATTTCAAGTTTATTTAGGCTACAGACTTGTGGTAAAAAGAAAAAAACATCCATTTAATAAGTTTAAGTGTGTCATTTACAGTACCAATATTTTAACTGATTTTCAGTCAACTGCAATATCCAAACGTGTTAAAAAATACGTGTTTCTACAAAAATGTATCTTTAAAAATCGAATTTTTAGTCAATTTAAAATAACACTGTTCTTTGTTCAATTTGTTCTTTTTTCTCAAAAAAAAATCATTTTAAGTTTTTCAACGATATTTTAGTTCTATAGTTTTGAACTTTTCTTATTTTGTATAAAATTATAGAACATCTTTTACTTAAATATTTTATTTTATTAAATATTAAGTTCAATTTATCACATTCAAAACATTGCCTTTAAAGTTAAAAAAATCCCAAAAAAATTGTATATCTTGGCTTACAATCTACACTGTCATAGGCTTTAATCTATCTAGGGTCATATATTTTTGAAAATATGTGATAGGTCAAAAGGTTTCAGTTAAATTAAAGATCTACTAGTGACACATTTAAGTTAATTATCTTATCTTTTCGATTTGTAAAATAATTTTTTTTATTAACCATTGTTTATGATTACCTAACCTCTTTGAATTTCTGTTTTCAACTTAAAATTTAAAATTCAAGTAAGTAGTAGTTCTGCTGATATTTCCAAATTCAGACTATAATCATTGTTCAACTATTTTGTTACAAATGCAAAAACTTGAATCTTTCAACTTCTCGATAAATTCGTCCATTTTCTAAAATCAGTGCTTTCTTTTAATGACATACAAAAGAATTTTCTATTATTGAAACAAATGTTTTTTGATCAAGAGACAAGAAAATAATTGATAGCTCTCCTCCAATATTTAAAATATTGAATTGAACTACATTCGAAGTAATTTGAATTGGTTTAAATGAAAACTTTGACATCTCTAAATTTTTTTTAGAGATGTTCGACTGTTCGTTTTTGATTATTTTTTCGGGCCATATTTCAAGTAAGGATTTAGTTTTGCATGATTTGAAAAAAGCGTTTTTAAAAATGTTCAGTGGTTTTTATTTCATAGCAAGGTGTTCGTAGATGTGTACTCTGAACAACTGAAATTAAGTCTCTCATTTTGACAGACCAATCCATGTATCGTGCTCCAGATAGAACTTTTGGCGATAAAAGAAGTCTTGTTCTGGCTTAAAGAAAACTTGTTTATATCAACGTCTGATATCCGTATCTTCTGAGATAGTCAGGCTGCTATCAAATCTCTGGACTCTGTCTCTACAAACTCTATAACAGTCCATAGCTGTCGATCATCTCTAATGGAGATGGCACAACAGTTAAATATTCACCTTTGCCGGGTGCTGGGCCATAGAGACATTCCATCAGGTAACTGTAAGGCAGATGAACTATCGTGTTCCAGGTGGAACTTTTGGTGATGAAAGCAATCTTGTTCTGGATTAAAGGAAACATATTGCACGTGAAATTGTAAGGCAGATGAACTCGCCAGAAATGGTACAGTACAACTCATTATACGACGTTTGGTTAATGCTGGCATACCAATCGCTAAATGTAAACTATTGCTAATGCAAGTCGCTATGAAGAAGGCAAACACGATGTGTCAGGTCACGAAAAAAATGTTGGTTATACTTTACTACTACTATACTATTCAAAGTGATGAAGGTGCTTGCTATGTCTAAGCAGATCGCATATAAGCTCAATAATCGGTGTCATAACCGCTCACTGACTAATATGAAAGCACATCGCACGGCTAGGCATATTCTCAAATGACTTTTACAGAAGCTTGACGTGACAGAAGGGTGAGGATAGATGGACTAGCTGATAATGCTGAAAACGCTGCAAGAAGAGGAGATATCCGAGAATTGTACCAAATAGCCAAAGAAGTTATCGGGAAAAAAGCAACAACAATCATCCTGTAATGGATGTGGATGGGACACTATTGGTATCAATTGAAGATTAACTTCGCAGGTAGAAGGATCACTTTTGTGAACTGTTAAGTGAGGACCCCGTTGAACAGAATGCTGAAGTGCCCCAACTTAACAAGATGCGCAGATCCTGCAGGGGTATTGACATCGAACCCTTCAATAGCGGAAATTGAAACAGCGAATAATCTCCTCAAAAACAACAAAGCAGCCGGGCTTGACGGATTACCAGACGAATTCCTGAAAGTTGAACCCGCCACAGCAGCTAGTATCTTGCATCCGCTTATACAAACTGTTTAGGAAAACGAAACCTATCCCAGGGAATGGAAGGATGGAGTGATTGTTAAGGTGCAAAAAAAGGTGATCTCAAGAACTGCAACAATTGGCGTGGAATTACCGTTTTGTCCGTTTTCCCAAAGCTAATGGCAACTTTAATCCTCGTTCGGATAAATGCTAGGATTGAGACTACACTCAAGAGGAATCAGGCTGGCTTCCGCAGCTTTCGGTCATGCGTCAACACCTTACGCATTTTTCTTGAGCAGTCTGCAGAATTTCAAACACCGCTAAACCTCATGTTTGTAGATTTTGAGAAGGCCTTTGATCGAGTTAACCGATAATGTACGAGTATATGGAGATCACTTCTTGGGAGATTAATTCTGCCAAAAATTGTTGCCATTATAAAGGAGTCCTACAACAATGCAAGGTGTTTCGTGTTGCATAATGGGCAGCTATCCCACTCTTTCGAAGTGCGTCAGGGTGTGAGACAAGGGGATGTTTTATCGCAAATTGTTTTTCTGCTGGCAATAGATGATGTTCTGACGGCCAGCGTCAGTACAACTAAGATGCAAGGTATTCAATGGAGACGTTTAGACTATGCCGACGATATTTGTCTCATGGAAAATAACATCAGTTGGCTGAACGAGATGTGTCAAACTTTACGGGTGAAAGGAGAATCGTGCGGTCTTAAAACAAAAATAATGCTAACCCGCCAACACAACATCGTATTATTCTGCATGACACGCTTGCTGAAGAGGTCGAACAATTTAAATACCTCGGAAGTATTGTATCAGCAAATGGTGGTTCGGATCTGGACGTAAAAAGCAGACTAAATAAAGCTCGCGTTGCCTTTGGTGCTCTGTCCCAAATTTAGAAATCCAGTCAAGTCACCTTACGCACTAAACTGAGATTCTTCGACGCCAATGTGAAATCCGTGCTATTATATGATCGTAAAAGATGGAAAATCTCTGCCAATAACTAGAGAAAATCGCAGGCTTTTGTGAACCGCTGTCGACATCAGAAAGCACATATGGCAATGGATTGGTCACACACTGAGGAAACCAAATGATGATATTGCGAAGGAGTCCTTTGAATGGAATCATCAGGGGTCACGGCGGGTTGGAAGACCAAGAACAACATGGAAATCTACAGTGCTATCGGAAGCTAACTCCCAGAGCATGACGTGGCCACAGTTAAGATATATAGCTGCAGATTGAGAACAGATGGAGACGTTTTGTTGACGCCCTATGCCTCGAACGGGGTTAGAGGATCTGATGATGAGCCTAGGAGAATTCTGCTATATAACTATCTAAACGATCTAAATCATATTAACAAAATTAGCCTCTCACGTTTCGCAAGGTACTCAAACTGGTTTCATTAAGCTTAAAAGAAAGCCTCAAGATTTATGTGCTATCACAATAGACCATTACACTGGCCTAAGTGTGTACTTCTCCATCACGGATATCCACTTTAACCTAACCTCTTACTCTACAAATGTTTATATTGTTTTAGTTTATAACTTTTTTTACTATAAATCGCAAGTAACTTTCTTATACAATTTTGATGTACATTGTTTTGCCAAAAAAAAAAATAAGGGTAACAATAGTCCGATGAAAACTAGAGCCTAGAGATTTAAAACTTTCAACCAATTCTTTGTGGAAGTAATGTTGCAGAGATGACAAAGGTCTACAGTTTTAAGCAGAATCCGAAGGGCTTTTTTGAGAAAGTACTTTTCATGACAAACGCAGGATTTGTCAATTCCTTGCAAAGAACAGTACCCGTGAAAAAAAAAACTTTAGATGGAACGGGGATTACAAATCCAAGACCTCAATCATGCCACATACTCGTACTACAAAACATTCTAATTTATTCAGCACAGTTATTTTACAAAAAATAAAACCCCTTCTAAAATTCTACTTAAAACTTCTGAAAATTGCCTTCTACAGGAATATCTTGAAAGAGAGAACAATTACAATGATTTTGAGAAAATAAGTTTTATGAAAAAACTGCATTAGCACTTGTGACGGAAGTTTTGTAAAAGTCTAAAAACAACATAGCTGTTAATAGAAAAAAGCTTTAAGTATTGGATATTTTCCGAATTTTAATCGAAATCAAGTTCTGAACAATGTAAGTAATTTTTAGGGCTAAATTTTAAACCTTGCCTACAGCTATGTTAAACTACATTCAGCTTTGTTTTTATGTAGGCGTAGATAATTATAAAATATTATAATTGTCATCGTTAGTTCAGGGTCCCAACTCCCAATGGGGCGATTTTTCTATGTAATCACTTTATTTAATAATAATTTCAAAAAATACAAAACAACTTAAACAAAAAACTAAAAGTAGGTAGGAACTGACATTTCAATAAATCATTTGCATTATATGCATAGATATTCAAATTTATAGATTAACCAATAACTGATTTAAATCCTTAATTACAACAAAAAAAAAAAACATTCAAGGATAAATAAGTTTATTAGTGATTAAAATGTTTGTTGTTCGCTTAGGGTTGGGGCTAATTATTATTTGTTTATTTTTTTTTTGTTCTACTGGGAATTATTGATTTGTTGGTTAGCAAATAAAATAATTATTCATTTTTTGATTAAGGACTTGTGTAATTTTTGTTTTTGCTTCAGCTTTTTTTGTTATGAGTGGATTTAGTGATTTGAAAGCGTTCCTTGAGGGAATTATAAAAATTGAGAGGTAAATAAAAATTAAGGTAAATAAAATCAATATCCCACTGTGTGTATTTATAATGGATAAGTAAAGTACATAAGGGAAAATAAATCACCACCACCCCTGCACCACAAAACGCTGGCTAATGGGATAGGTAATGAGTTTAATTTTGCTAAATAGAAAGAAAAATCAAACTTTATTTATTCATCTTTTTGTAAGGTACATAGAAACTTTTTTATTTTAATGAAATAAAATTCGATTAGTTAGCCAGAAGAACGTCCCTGTTAATTTGTTCATCTGAATAGGTTTACCATAGTCCTTGAAATGAGTTTTTCCACAAACTAAAGTTGATTTTTTTCAGTTTTTAAGACCATTTTTGGGGAAAATGTTGAATTTAATGAATGCATCCTTGAAATGATACAATTTTTCCTCGGATTTAAGTACTTACGTTTAATAGAACACAATTTACATGATAAAGTAGCTGAGTACTCATACAATACATTTTTTAATATTTATCCTTTTCCAACAATATTATTAAATCCATTTTTATAAATTATACTGTAGATATATGTTTTCCATTGAAAAAGTTTAAAACTTAAAGAATAAAAATAAATATCAGCAAAAATCAACTCCTGGTTCTGGCTTGGCCGAAGGATTTAAAAATCCATCACTCACAATCATTTGCCAATCGTGGTGCCAGCTTGGGCAAATAATTGGAATTCGTTCATTGCAGCGTTAAATCCGTTTTCCACCATTAATCGTACAACGTATACAACTGCGACGCCAATCGAACTAAAAGGATATTTTCATACTAAAGACAAAACGAAAGGGAAAGGAAAGTCCAAACATTTACATGGGTTTGCAATTAATTTTTTGTTTTTTTATTTTTCTTAATTATCTGGAATTGAATGATGGTGGCAAAAAGAACAAAAATACATATATACAGAAAAAGTATAACCTTCATATTATAATTATATCCATCTGGGTTTTTAACTGGACTAATTAAAGCGGCTAAAAGGATGCAAAACGACGTCGATGATGATGACGACGAGGTCAACGAAAAAGGAAAAGGAACATAATTTTTGTTACAAATCAGTTGATATTCATGATTTTTTCCCATTAATTTGGCCAAGGATAATTTAAGAATTTCGATATATTCGTTATGATTCTTCAGGAAGGAGGAATGTTGAAAAAAAACCATTGACAACTGATTGAAAAGTGAGAGAGGAACAGCAAAGTGTAGGTGTGCATAATTATCGGAAATGGAATTAATCTCACATAGGTATCCGGTATATATGCAAGGATATTAAGGATATCATCAAGAGGCGGATATGTGTGGTAGAAAATGTAATAATACCCAGAAATAGAGTGTATAATTATATGGTTGATGAAAGTGTAACTATTGTTAGCAGATTAAAATGATACCTATTCAACTGATGATAATGATGACAACGGCAACATTGATACTTTAAGCCAAACAAATGGTTTTTATTTTCCTTCCCACAAAACAAAAACCTCCTTCACATACATGTTGGCAAGTAGGAAGAAACATACAAACATCAACATCACATCACAAAATTATAATATGGTCAAATGAATTTTGGTCTTTTGGGTAATTTAGGACAGAAATGTAATTTTTCCACTTTGGTAGTTTTTTATTACACTTTATGTTTTGGCTTTGTGTGTTCCGTATACGAGTGTGATGATGTTTTATTCCAAAAGCAAAGAATTTATAAAGTCCAATACGGAATCAGGATCCAAATAGAGTGTGTGTGTGTGTCATCGGCATCACCGACCATCATCCAGCTGTTACTTTAGGCCATTATTATATTTTGTGCCACTAGGCGTATATTGAATTGTTTTCTTTTATTGCACCGCTACTGCCAACAGCACCGTTCTCAACACAACTTTATACACATTGTATGCATTGTACTGTATACGTACCGTTCATACAAATACAACCATGTGTGTACCTTTCAAACATATACACTATACAGATATAGTATTAGTAAGTGTTTAATGGCAAAATGGCCACCAACGATGATATAGGTCCTTAATATCCTAGCATCATTTTGTGGTGGCATGTGGTGACGAGATACCATAACCTAACTATACCTATAGGCATGAATAGAGTACCTACACATACCTAACCTGCTATGCCTTCATTTAAAAAAAAAAAGAAGAGAGGCTTTTATACATTTAATGGAATAAACGAGTTAGTTTCCTGGTCTGGCTTTTTCTTTATTCTTTTGAATGACTATGAGTGAGAGCTGACGTAATCAGGGACACCCACTTAACTTAATGGAGTGCCGATATAGCTATACCTATACCAACCCCTAACATACAAAAGTATGGCATGTGGAGATTGTTGAAATGTAGGCAGCAAAAAGGTTAAAGTTTCGGCTCCGTGATTTTATAAAAACCAAAACAAAAAAGAAGAAATTCTTCGTCTTCTTTTATTTAAAGGACACTTTGGAGAAGCTTTGTGTAATCAAATTAAATTTCAAAAATCTTTGCTACTCTTCTGTTCTTAGGGTAGGTACTTAGTTCCTACATTAAAGAAACTTAAATCGACCTTTATTTTAAGTGCTTAATAGAAGATTAAGGCCACAAGAACAAGGATAATATCTCTTAAGTTTTAAGTTTCAACTTTCTACATAAATAGCTACAGTTATGGCCAAAGTAATAGGAACGAAACATTTTTTTTTTCATAATTTAGGATAATCAAAACGTAATATTGGTTTTGAAGTGCATTTGCTTGAGACTTTGTTAAAATAAGAACATTTTGATTTAAATTTAAAAAAAAAATCAATACTTTCGACAAAATATGTAATTCAAATTAATTTGTTGATTGATAATATTTGATGTTAAGCTACTGGCTTAACTTTTTCAATTCAGCAAATCGAAAATATAGGGTTTTTCAACGGGGACGCTACAAAAGTTAAGCGACAGGGAAATCAAATAACGCTATATTTTTTGACGCTCTTTTGACATTTCTCTTCAGGAGGATTTGCCATTTCATGAGGGAAAGATATACGAGCCAACAACGAATCAAAGCCTCAACGTTAAGAGCTCTACATCCAATTTTGGTCGTCATAATCATCCTAGCAGATCAACAATTGAACATCTAGTGGAAAATTTTGAATTTACATACAGAGCCCGTATTGTCGAGAATATTGCTGCCCCTGAGTCTTCAGCTGCAAAAAGCTCAAATTTGTCTCTCACACGTCGTTCTAAAGCGTTGGACATCTCTGTGACGTCGTTGGACATCTCTATGACGTCGTTGTGGCCAATTGGACGAAGATATCTTGGCCTATATCCTTACAAGATTAAGTTAACCCAAGAAATGATCCCGCTTAACCACGAGAAGCGTCTTATGTGAATAGGGCAGAGCAACAACCCGAAAATGATTCGGATTTTAATCGAAAAATCGTCTTGAGCGATGAAGTTCATTCCTGGCTAAATAGTTTCGTCAATAAACAAATTATGCGGTATTGCATTCAGCAATCAATATCATCATCATTGCATTCCGAAACAATTACGGTTTGATGTGGTTTACGGGCGTCCGGCGTCATTGAGCCGAACTTCTTTTGTAATGATCAAGACAGGTACTGTGAATAGGGATTGCTACCGTTCAGTGATAACCAAATAATCTTGGCCCCAATTGGATGATATGGACTTTAAGGACATGTGCTTCCAACAGGACTGTGCCACAGTGAATGTCACAATTAATTTATTGGAAACCAAGTTTGGAGAACGTTATATCTCAAGAAATGGTCCAGTCGCTTGGCCACCTCGGTCGTGCTATTTGACGCTATCAGACTTTTTCCTGTGGGGCTACGTCAAGTCCTTGGTTTATGCCAACAAGCCAACGAAAATTGATGAAGCTTGTTATTATTGTTCGATTTATGCTTAAAAACCTTCAAAAATTGGGTTCAGTGTATGGACTTCTGCGAGTGTTCCCGGTGGCCATGGAAAAGAAATTGAGTTTCATACATAATGGCATCAAATGCATATTTTCAGGAATACAAAATTTTATTGATATCCAAAACCGTATTTGTTTTATTTAAAAAAAAAAAACTTTTGTAGCGCTCTTATTGAAAAACCCGATATTACAATAAAATGCTCATTCGACTTAAAGTAAAATTTTCCTTCTTCGCATGGAACTCCTTTGCCTAGCGTTTTATAAAACCCATTATAGAACTTGACTATAAAATGAATATTAAGTGTAAGTTGAAACAGAAATAAACACCTAAATCTTTGAAAGTGGAGACTCGAAAAAGTTTTTGCTGTGATATACAATATTCAAATACTCTTCCTATTCGTTCTTTAATAAAAGTTATTGTATTTTTCCCACACCAAAATAGTAAGAGACCAAGATGGCTTCCCTGGGGAACACCAGATTAAGCAACAAAAGGTTTTAATTGACAAGTTATACATTTTACCTCATAGGATCTGTGTTCAAGGTATGCTTCGATCTAGGCTAAGAAAAACTAAGAGATTTAAGTTTAAATAAAATAATTCCGTGACTAAGTTAGTCAAAAGCTTTAGAAAAGTCAATACACAGTCAGCTTAATAAACTTGTTCTAAAGCTCTTAACCAAGTGTTTGAAAATGTGAGGAAATTTGTAACCGTTGACCTTTTTTTCAGAAAAATCTGTTGCTCTTCGCAAATGAGATTCTTACTAAAAATTGCTACGCTTTTACAAAACAATTTAGGAATGCAAAGAAGCTTTCCAATGACATGCATTTTGTGATATCCGTCTTGATTACCTTCCTTATACTGGAAAATTTGTCTATCCTTAGAAAAAGAAAAAATATGAACATTTGGGGTCCAACTAAAGCATTTCTAAACTTTTTAAATACTATCAGAGGATTACCATCGGGACCGGCCGAGCATTTCAACACGGATAAAAGATCAAGGACCATACTGTATAGCACAACGATGATATGAATACAGTTAGTTTGCGAAAAGAAGTGAAGATTAATAAAATATACTTTATCAACTACTTCAGGGCTATTAACAAATGGCTCACGGAAATTATTTGCGAAAGCGTTAAAGATATCAATATAGTTTTATCTAACAAAAGGTTACTGTAAGTGAAGTTAACTGAAAAGCCGTCTGATTTTTTCTTTAAATTTACAAGTTTCCTCAATTGTTTAGAACTCTCTTTCCAAGAGGTCTCAATATAAGTGTCATACCTAGCGTAGTTTGAAAGAAACTTAGATTAATTTACGAGTTCAAAACAAAAAGAGAAGTTGATTGAAGACAGAGTTTTGAGGTAACTTTTCTAGTTTGTTTTCTAAGTTTGTATTTCTTGATTTCTCAAAGGTAGATTTTTTTCAAAACAATTACTAAGGATCATTTAGGATTTTAAAACTGCTTTGACAATATTAGAAAATGCTTATGGATCAGCTATTTCCGAAAATTGGTATTTAGACAACAATTGGAAATTATTTCTTCTATGTTAAATCAAGAAAAATGCCTAAAGATGGGTGATATTTATCAACATTAGTAATTCCTGAACTTGATTCTAGAACAAGGGTAGTTATAGCGTCAGAATTAAATATTAAACCGAGAATTTAATATTTTCAGTTTTTAAATACAGTTTGTTTGCTGTAAGTCGGTCAGAATGATTTTATCGAGAAAAGATATTCTCAATTGTGAACAAGAGAGGGAGGTTTTAAGGCAGTATTCGACTTCAAATGTAATCCATTCAATCAGAAGCAGAAAAAATTGATAGCAGAGTCTAATGCCAAGCAGAATTCGTTATAAACAGGATCTAGACTTGATACAAAAAATGACGATCATTTCTGTAAACTTCAAACTCTTGACTGAAAAGTAATGTGTCGGAAAAGCTTAAATTAAGCCAAGTTTTTGTCAAAACGAATACGTCATGTTTGAATGATTGGGAGCTAAGAAAGTTGTCAGCAGTCTTATTCTATGGATTTTTATCCAATGCTATGAAATCACGCAACATTCTAGGAGAACTAAACTCTTTAAAAAGTGAAGTACCTAT
This sequence comes from Eupeodes corollae, assembly GCF_945859685.1. Lineage (NCBI taxonomy): Eukaryota > Metazoa > Arthropoda > Insecta > Diptera > Syrphidae > Eupeodes > Eupeodes corollae. The sequence goes on along the minus strand of NC_079147.1, from coordinate 79,985,330 downwards.
TGGTTTGTGGAATGTTTTAAGAAAACTTAAACACTCTAAAAATACAAATCCTTTAAAAATTAAGATTTGCACCAAAACAATACTATTATATGAGATATTTCTTCAAATGTTTCTATTATTTTGACCATTGATGTATGTATGAAAGTAGAGACATAGGAATATGTGTATACAAGGTTTGTATTGATAAAATTGTATAAGACCTTTTGTGGAATTTGAGGAACCACTAAGAATGTTTTATGCAATTGTATACCGCACCTTTTCTTAAGTATATATTCCATAATAAAGAATCATATGCTTCTAAAGTTCATTTAAAACTTTAAATCATTTATTTTTATGAGTACATCCTTATAGAGATATTTGAGCTCATCATCTTGAGACTTAAACTAAAATAAGTATAACTATTTCAATAAATTTTTGAAAAGCTGTGGTAAAATAGAACAAGATTTTGTTTCGTTTATAAGAAAAAAGTTCAAACAGAAAATTAAACATTTCCGGAAATACTCGGAGGTATATAGACAAACTTCAAAAGCAATTCTTTTTAATGATTTTAAATCTTCCAAAGTTAAAATGAGAAAAGGAAAAATTAAAATCATCATAAAGTTCTATGATGCTATTTATATAAAAGTCTATGAAGATATATGAAAAAATGAAGTTAAAATGCAATTGAAATCATTTCAAGAGGGTTGAGAATTTTTTGGAAGAAATTCAGAATCTTTTTCTTCGTTGTCTGATCTAAGTTGAATGAGCATCTTAATTTTTCAACATAAAAACACTTGATTTCAATTTTTGCAAATGTATTGCCAAGTGAATGTAAGGGGATGATGGGGCTCGAGGTTGACGCTAGTGTTGCATACGGAAGAAAAGCTTATCTAACATGTTGCACAGCACATCACCCTAAAACGTAAGAACAATTACTGTGCAATTCATCATATTCTTGGGGATGTTGAATTCCAGGACATATTCATTTGTCTATATACTCGTATGGTAAGGAACCCCTTACAAAATTTGTATACCTACCATACACCCTCTTCATTTCGATGTGCTAAATTATTAAGGCCATTTTTACCGTACATTTTATATGTTAGGGGGCTTTTTTTGAAACAAAAATGGGCTTTAAATGTTAAAGGTGTTGATTCTTTCCAAACGCAAGTCGTTGTTCAAAAACCAGTAGTTGACTTACTTGGAGTATCAAAAAATTAAAAAAGTAAATATTAACATTTTCTTGAAGTAAACAATTAATATCACATTTATAAAAATTGTATAAGTAGAGTTTTCCTCGTTTTTAAATTTCAAATCAAAATTAAAAGAAAAGCTCGAGCGTCGTTTGTATTATTTGTGTAGTCAATACAAAACTTTTGATTTTGTTAATATTTATGTAGTTCCATTGTTTTTATCAAATAAACATGAAAAATGCAAATTTTCATCCACAATCACGATGTGAAGGTTAAAAATTGTTTTTTAATTTTTGTTCATCACTTAAATAAACTTAATTTGCATAGAAATAAATAAATTTTGCTTTATTTCCGAGAAATATTTTGTTGACCTTTGGCACATCGAAAAACATATTAAATCAAAATTCAAAACAAAAAAAACAGATTCTCTATAAGTTCAGGAAGGTTTTACTTAATATTTGTTTTTATTTGTTTAACACGGTTAAAAATAAAACAATCATACATTATACATTTTTAATTGATATGCAATATTTTTTGTTTGCAAGTTTTTTAAGAGAAATAAAAGGACTAAAAAAATGTCGATTTTATTTAAAAAAAAAAATGATTAGAATTGAATAACCTTTTGAGCAATTATATTAGTAGGAAAAAATTTAAAAAAATGAAATATAGAGAATAAGCTCTAAGTGTTATTTCCCTTAAATTATATGCGAATCCCTATTAACTCAATAATTTTTAAATCAATACACCAAAAGTTTGAAAATCCCATCATCAATTTTTAAATTGTTTTTATTCATGGTTTGATATTTTTTGTTTGTACAGAAACGTTTTAACAGATATTTTGAAACAAACTTCTTCTTAAGTCAGCAGAAGCGACTAAATCATAAAAATATTAATGGAAGAAACTTGAAATTAAACATTAAATTCGTGGTTTCTCAACAAAACAAAACACGAAAAAGAGTAATATAAAACATAACTAAAACTTTATTTTTAGAAGGACACAATTAAGCTTATTTGGCCAAACAATTTTTACTTTGAAAACAACTAATTTCCTGCAAAGTAAAGTGCAAAGTGTTTTACAAAATTTGCAAAGTAACTTTTCAAAGTTCCAATCTTTATTTGAAAAGTGCAAATTAAAAGTGTTTCACCACTTTAAAATACAACTTTGCAATAAATTCGTTTTTTTTTTTAAATTGCAAAGTAAATCTTAGCTTGTACTTATCAAGTTTACATTGAAATTAATTGGACAATCAATAAATGCGTTTTTTTTGGTATTCCATATATAGTACAGTACGTACAAAAAAAAAAATTCGCGGGTACTGCCTCTTGCGAGGAATTGACAAATCCTTCAAGAGTAATACTTGTCATGAAAAAGTGCATCCTCAAATTAGCCGTTCGGATTCGGCTTAAAACTGTAGGTCCCTTCCATCCCTGACAACAGTACTAGCCCACAGGAATGGGCTAATAAAATGGACAATTGCTAAGAAGAAATGAAAAGAAAACATCTGGAAATTGACATAAAATAAAAACTTCAAGCTGGGGGTTTGTTCGTAGACTATTACATTAACATGTGGTATTGAAGCGATCTTGAAGGTCATCTCCATTCTTTATATAACTGAATCGAGTTGAAATGAGCTTGATTTGACTCGATTCCGGTCGGGATCTGAGTCCAGTTAAAATTTGTGAAGACAAACCTGTATGGAGTAGTTGGTTTTACAGATAATGCATTATGGTCTGTTTGCATGTTTGTGTACAAAAAATATATTTTTGTTTTAAAAATAGCATATTCTTATAATATCAACAGTAACAGATTTGTTTTCCCCCATGGAAAACACATGATTCCAAATGCACAACTTCTCTACGAACACAGCCATCGAGATACAAATGCAATATCAATCGTACCAAAATTTGAGAAAGAAATCACAGAAGATCCATTCGAGACTCGTATAAATGTCAAAACCCATCGATACTAAGATTCTACTCTAACTTTTATAGCTAGTATCCATGCTATGGACACTATGGATACTTCTATACTATGGATAGATTTTCCATTAAAACACGGATAAAATCTATCGTGGTACCGTCCACGTCTACCTACATAAATAAATCCTTCTTGAGAAAAATATTGCGAGCCTATGTCTGAACAATTATGTGCCCAGCAAAAAGTGTTAGAGAAAAATTCATCAATGATATGATTCGACACTCGATGAACACATTCATAGATTCAACACTGTTATATTGGCTTCCATTCCCAATCCAATGTATTGTAGGCCTAGGCAACTCTGATTCAATGGTATTTTTCGTTAATAGAAAACCCTCTTTTGTCGACGAATTATTTCCGATATCAAAATCAGTTCATAGTTTCACTACTCTTTGGTTGCTATTTTTTAAGTCTTCGTTTTATTAACAACAGCTTTTCAGAAGAAACGATTTTTCTTCCAACAGTCATAGATGGCTTTAATGTCAATAAATTAAAAAAACCTCTACAATATTAGACATTTTTGAAATTGAGAAGAATGAAAACTTTAAAACTAAATTTCAAAATTATGTTTTTGGGCAAATGCGTCAAAATTTGGAAAAAGGAAAATAATAGCCTATGCTCTTTATGTCTTATTTCATCATTTTCAAAACGCTGAATTTATTTTTTTATTAGTTTTCAACAACTTTTCAAAACAAGTTCTTATTTGCAAACAAAATTTTCTCTTTCCATTTCACTAAAAAGTTTTTCAAAATTCTAAATATAATTTGAAAAGTTTATTTTTTGCTGAAGCAAAAAGAATAAATACTTTACAAAAAAAGAGGCTGGAAACAAACATTGACAACTTCCTATCCCGTCTGTCAATTTGTCTTGCTCGAAAGGTTTTGTTAAAACAGTTGTCAGTTATATTACTCTACAAAATTTAAAAATTAATAACAATATTTTGCATTTGATGAAATAGTTTGATTTCTAATTCTATTTTTGTAAATGCGATTTTTAAACGAAAATCAATTTTTTCCAATTTTAGAAGCATTTCTTAAAAGTGTTTATTCCTGTAAAAACAAATACAAATTCAATGAATGAAATTTGAGAGATATCGAGAACCGAACATCAATTTTTAACAATTTAGCGTACTGTTTTTTGTTGATTTTAATTTTTGTTCAGAAAAAAACGGACTGTTGAATTTTTATAAAAATTTTGCTGAATGTCGAAAACAATATTTTCTGTGAGATAAAATTAGTTTAAAGCCAATATTTTTAATTTTTGAAAAGATATTTGAGTTGGAAATAAATTTGTACTAAGTTTTAGTATTGTTATTTTTTAGATTTTTATTTTTTTGTAAAAAAAAAACTAATAATTCGGTTCTTTCCCAAAATTTTACTGAATGTTGAAAACAATATTTCTTATAAGATAAAATTAGCTCAATGCCAAAGTCTCAAATTTTTCAAAAAAATATATTTGAGTCGAAAATCAATTTTTACCAACTTTTAGTAATGTTTTTTTAGGCTTTTATTTTTTATAAAAAAAAAACTGTCAATTCGATTTTCCCCAAAATTTTACGAGATGTCAAAAACGTTAAAATAAAATAATTTTTCTTCATAAGAATATTTGAGGTTACAATTGTTTTTTTTTATTTATAAATCGTTAATTGGATTTTTTTTCCGGAAATATACATTACGATTTTAATTTAATTCAAGTTGCTAGCGTTATTGGCTCGTGAGTTAATTTAAGTTAACCAAAATGTTCACCTTTTTTTTTAAATTGTTATGGTATGAAAACCACTTACTCAAGTTTTTTAAATGTCCTCTCTGCATATATTTCTCCTTCATTATCTGCATAACAAAATTAATTTGAAGTCTATATCTATTCTGGTTCTTGAGCTATGGACGACGAAAAAAGATTCGCGAACGTATGGACGTACGCACAAACATCTTTCTAAAAATCTTTTATTTCGAATCTAGGGACCTTGAAACGTCGAGAAATGTTAAAATTTTCAATAACAATAACATCCTATTGGAAGTTAATAAAACATCTTTTAACTTTTCAGAAAAGGCTTTTCACTTTGCAAATTTGAGTTTGTGGAAACGTATGTTGCAAAGATTAAAAGTTGTCAATAATTGCCTTTTTCAACAAACGAAAATTTGAAAAGTTAAAGTGCATAGTGAAAAGTTTGAAACAGGGCTCGGATCTATAAAACAAATTATTGAGCTGATGACATTTAAGTGATGTTTTATTTCTGTGTTCAAATGTGGTATTATACTCAATTCAACAATGTTCAATGAGAATTCTAAGTATGTAGTAAAATTGCAGTTCAAAATATTCAAGAACTAAATTTTTCCACCTTCGACCAAAATTCTCAACGATTCTTCTTTCTCTTAAAAATTATAAGTTTCAAAAGTTAGAAGCACGTTTGTTTGAATTGTAACATTTTTCTAAGTTATATGTACATAATGTTACTTTAAAATGACAAAACAATTCTGACAATTCGTTAAAAAACGAAAACTATTTAAAATATAAATTAAGTTTTCGTTGAACTAAATCGCTTGTAAGTATTTAAACTTGATTCATTTTGAAAGCTAAAGCTGTGTAGAATATTGCAAAGCTTACTTATCCTAAAGAAGAAATTTTCTTTGCAGGAAAAACTATGATTCTTGTTGAAATTTTTTGCAAAAAATATCAAAATTGTGTTAAATGTTTAAAAATAGTTCCATTAGAAAACAAAAGTGATATGTTTTTAATTAAATATCATATTCCTTTTAATTTTTCTTAACACATCAAATTCAAGAAAAAAAAATGATTATTTAAAAAATCTTAACTCAAAAATAAACATTGCAAACATTGTTCATTAATTTATTATCATTTATTCTTTATCAAAATTAGCTAAAAATATTATTCAGTTCATTTTCGAAAATATTAATTTTAAGTGAAAAATTTATATATTTTCTTACATTTTTGATTTTCGAAAGTTTATACAAATACTTAATGAAAAACAATTTAACTAAAAAAAATACTTTAAAATCTAACTTAAAACTAAATTGATAGAATGTTTTAAACTGAAGTTCAGGAGAGTACTTTTCTGGTGGAAGAAAGTCATTGTGGTGTGTTATTTGCGTATTGAGAAAAAAAACACAATTTCTGGAAAAGTCACGGTGAATGATGTTCCAAAAAGTATTGATTAAAAAATTAACTTATGTAGACTCAAACAACAATTTGACCGATGACACAGAATTATTTGAACCAAACATTTGCTCGTTGTCTAATAATGAGGTAGCATTCAAGAGGTTTTTAGTATCCTTTTGGAACCAATGACAAAAGCGAGCTTTAAAAAAAGAGAGACATTTTGGAAGAAGTTAAGAAGATATCGATTATCATTGGTTTTGAATTTCTAAATAAATATTGCAACAACTGGGAAAGACAGAGTGTGTTAAAACATTCCACATTCGCGTAGTACGGTTAATGAACAAATCTCGTACAACTAAATTTGGACTCGAGGGTATTCTGGTCACTATTCCTGGAGTCCCAAACATTTTGAGGGGAGGGGGGGGGGGTGGAATTACCTATTTCACTAAAGCACAATCCGTTAAAATTACGATAGAAAGAGTAAAACAAGAAACTTTACGATGATGTTTAAGCGACATAAATTATCATTCAACAATGATATTATCAATTTTAATGTTTTTCGTTTAATACTTTTTAAGAGTCTTAAGTAAGGTGCAAGGATGCTCAGTCCAGAGGTTTGAACTATTCTTATGTTTTGAACGTACATAAAATATAAAACTTTTATATATAATCCAGATAAGAGGGGTAAGAAAACATCTTTCATCGCCTCAGGAAACCGATACGCAAAATCACGTATCAATTTAATTTTAGGACTCAATTTTAGGAAAACTATATTTTAAGAGCCCTAAACGAACAGCTACGATACAGTTTTTTTTTGTAGAATCTCAGTCCTGATAATTTTAAGAACATACTTAATGTTGAATACTGTTGCATTTTTTTGTATTTACTTAAGTTTAACAGTTAAGGGTATTCCAAGTAATACAAATATATAACCACAACGATTAAATTACTTTCTAAAGAATTTATTAAAATTTAAATAATTGGCATCATCGCTACCACAATATCAAAGCTAAAAAATTGATGTTCATAAAATGTAGGTAATAAGTGGTCACACCACACCACTTAATGTTCCTTATACAATCTTTTCCTATATAAATAAAAATATATAATTTTTACTCCATAAATTTTTAATGTACCTTAGACAACTTTTTAATAGCAATTCATATAAAAATGTATGAACAAAATCAAGTTCCGTAGAAAAGAAACTTCATAAAAACATTTTTTATGTAGTCCTAATTTCTTAGAAAATATATGTAGGTACAACAAAATTCTTGAAATTATTGGTCTTTTCTTAGCTCGCCTTAAGACATATTGTCACAAAAAATATCTTCTTCAAACAAAAAAATAAGATATGTCCCATCAACTTTACGCTATCTACGAGTATATACCTACTTAAATAATAAAGTAAATAATGATGATAAGTTTCCATAATAAAAAATAAATACAAAGACCCAATTTTATCTATTTCGCATGGCCTTAACACACAGTTAGGACTTTTTAGCCCAACCCAAAGTTAGAATCGAACAAATAAAATGAAAAATACCAAAAAGAAAACCAACACAAAATAAAGAAAGGAAACGAAAAACCAACCATTAAAGATACACAAACAAAAAAAAAGAAGAAATAAAACGTAAATAAATGAAAATGAAGAGTGCACACATTGGAAATAAGTCAAATTAAGCTCTCCACACTAAATGGAAACACTATTAAGGATATACAGGACGACAGGACACACATCTTCACAATAACTTTTAGACTATATATTGGCTTTCTGTTTATAATTTTTTCTTTTTTTTTGTTGTGTTACTTTTGTGTGCTTAACATTTTTTCCGCTTCCGCTCGTTCTCGCAGCTAATCCTTGCTACAATCTAGTATTTTCTATATGGCTATTGCGTCAGCATAACGTTAGCTTAGCACCTAAAAGTACCATAGAAGGTTTATATCTATACAACGCACACAACCAACATGAAAACTCTATTAAGTTCGAGAGAGATTTTGTCAAAAGAATCTAGATAAACACAAACCAACAACAAAAACGAAATCGAAGGACAAACAAAAATGAAAAGTCCGAGGTTAAAAGTGGGTCTTAGACTCTTAGACTTTTAAAGGTTTGGTTCATTTGAAAGCTTTTAAAAAAACTTTTTTAGTTAGTTTGTATTTTATATTTTGTAAAACTATATGCAGTGAGAATATTTGCTTTTTTGTGTTGCCCTTTCTGATAAAATCTTTTGAAACGAACCCTCCTAATGATTAATTTTATTTTTAAATGGGGGTGGAACGGATATGGGCATAGAAAAGTCTTAGGTATGTGGAAACGAATAAATATTTAATAAACTAGCAATTCGTTTTAGATAAGTGGGGTGTTGGATTGACTTTGAGTTGAGGGGTCATTATCACCCCATATATCCTTATTGTATTTTTTTATAAATAGGTCGTAGGTTTTACGCCAGTCTCGTATAAGGCTTAGTTTTCTATCTATACAAAAGAAGTTGTTGAGTAGGTAGAGTAGTAGACTTTTGACAGAAGCCATCTTTTTTTGAAAGACTTTAACCTGATGTTTCTTATCAAAAATGATGTTGTCAGTAATGCGACAAGGGTATCATTGTGATTGAAATAAAAGTACTTAGCTTTAAGTACGAGGTGATCGGATGCAGTCATCGAAAAAGCAATGGTTAATGAGTCTTATAACTATTTTTATTGTGGCATTGGATTTTGAACGTTAGTCAGCTAGCAACACAATGTTTAAATTAATAATTTTGTTTTGTTAATTATATAAAAAGAAGCAATAAACTGTAATTTTCAAAAAGATTGGTGTAACCTTGATGGATGTGGATTCATTCGAAATAAAGGTCTGTATCAATAACACAAATGGTTTTCATTTGATGGTGGAAAGCCATCTAGTGGTTTCTTTTTCATAGGTTAGTTTGAAACTGGCAGCTGAATTCTTGACAGAAAGTTTATGTCATATATATGGGGAGTAAAATGCACTTGAATAACTTTTTGGAAACACTGAAAACTAATTTCCTTGTCTGCTCACCGAAAGTTTGTGGAAACATTTCACAGGCCTGAAATGCTGGTGCAGAATACTCATGGTTCTCGTTTTCATCTTGGATACCAGAATATGGGTGCTAAATCCAAAAATTTGAAACTCAATTCCCAAAAATCAACAAACCATTAATTTCAATATTTCAAAACTATAAGCTTACCTTTCGGTGTTACTGACTCAGGGTAGGACTTTTCCCTTCGTTCATTTCGATTGTAGGTGAGAGGCATCACATTTTTTATATAATTTGGCGTTTTTCTTTTTTAGTGAGTTGAGCAGAGTCTGAACCAACAGAGTAGAGTAAAGTAGAATTCTAAGCAGAGTATGTTCAGAGCTATCTGATTTAATTATGAAACAACTTTTAGCACTACATTTTTAATATCAGAAGCTAATCAGAGGCTTAAAATGCTTGGAAAACTCGAAGAATTTGTGCTGCTTACATAGATTTAGTTTTACTTTATTTCATCAATTAGTATGCTGCAAATTGTAGAGTAGTGGTGTTATTGGACCGTTTAACTAACGCACGCACTTATTTTATTTGCCCAGTCTTGTACATTAAAAAAGTATTTAAAATCTTCTAAATCAATAATGAAGTTCGACAGGGGTTAACTTTAACCTTTATTATTCGTGGTTGTTATTGGTGCAACATCTTGATAAGTTAAAGATATTTGCTCTGAGAATCAATAACAGAAAAACAAAGATCTTCAACAATTCTGGAAACTCTTTCGACAAAGATTAAGTTGCACCTGTTTAGCTCAAAGGTAGAGTTTCGTCTACATTATGTTACATAAAACCCGTAAGCTTGTGGGAATATGTCTCTGAACTAACCTTAGAATTTTTTGGTTGAAAACTAGCTCATACAAATGAGTCTAGAATGCGACTCACACTGACAACTTCCCATCCCGTCTGTCGATTTGTCTTGCTTAAAAGTTTGTCTATATGTACTCTTATCAATTTTTAACAAATGTACGTACTATTTTTTGTAGATTTTATTTTTTATGGGAAAACGGGCAGGTGGATTTTTATATAAAAATTACTGAATATCGAAAACAATATTTTTTGTGAAATAAATAAGTTTGAAGCCAATATCTCAAATTTTTGAAAAGCTATTTGAGTCGAAAATCAATTTTTCATTTTTTATACATTTTTTTAGGTTTTTAATTTTTGTAAGAAAACTGTCAATTCGATTTTTCTCAAAATTTGTCCTTATGCTGAAAACAATATTTCTTTTAAGTAAAAATTAGTTAGAAGTTCAAAGTTTTGCAAAGATATTTGAGCCGAAAATCATTTTTTACCAACTTTTGTTATTTTTTTTTCGGTTTTTAATTTTTTGTTCAAAAATTGTCAATTCGATTTTTTTCAAAATTTTACTGAATATTGACAACTATATTTTTTGAAATAAAACGTAAATCAAAGCCAATATCTTAAAGTTTTGAAATGATATTTGAGTCGAAAATCAACTTTGACCAACTTTTATACATTTTTATTTTAAGTTTTTATTTTTTGTAAGAAAACTGTCACTTCGATTTTTCTCACCATTTTGCAGAATGTTGAAAACAATATTTCTTAAAAGATAAAATAAGTTTGAAACCTAAATTTCAAGTTTTTGAAAAGATATTTGAATCGATATTCAATTTTTACCAACTTTGAGTTTTTTTTAGATTTTTATTTTTTATATAAAAAACTGTCAATTCGATTTTTCTCAAAATTTTATCAAATGTCAAAAACATTATTCTTCGTTGCACAAAATTATTATGGAGATGAAATCATATTTAAGTCGTAAAATTTTGGAGGTGACAGATTTTTTGTTTTAGTTTTCTTGATTTATAAAAAAAACCTTTAAATGGATTTTTTTCAAAAAATATATTTCTTTGATATCACGTTAGAATAGATAGCGTTTTTGGTTCGTAAGATATTTAGGGTTAACCAAAATTGTCACCTTTTTTTCAAACTGCTATGGTAAAAAAACCAGCCACGCAATTTTTTGAGAGCCCTTTCTGCATCTTTCTGCCTTTTTATCTGTATAAACAAATGTATTTGAAATCGATATCTCTTCTGGTTATTGAGCTATGGAAGACGAAAAAAACGTCGCGAACTTACGGACGTACGAACGTACGTACACACACACGCACAGACATGTTTCTAAAAATCTTTTATTTCGAATCTAGGGACCTTGAAACGTCGAGAAATGTCAAAATTTTCAATTTGACAAATCGGACCCATTACAATAACTTCCTATGGGAAGTTAACAAGAAATCCATTCCGGAACTGATAAAATTACTACCGACATTGTTATTCACAAGAAAAAGAGGAAAGGGGTTGATAATACTCTACGGCACTGTGATAACTCTATCACGAGACACACATTTCAGTGATTCTTTTAATCAACATGGTAGAAGACCTTGGGGCTAGAGAAAAACTTGGGCCAGAACAATCGATACGAAATCTCAGAAGAATGGAAAAATAGAGGAAGAAGTAAGTACGTTTCAATCATACACTTATATATTTCGTTCCACAAAAACACAAAAACCTAACTTTTAGAATCTACTTATTACTTTTACGAAGTACTAATTTAAAATCATCCCGAAATTACGTGAAACGAAATCCAGGTCTTATAATTGAAAATCGAGTACAAATTTTCTTGGCGTTCTATTTCCCGATTGGTTTCATTACTTTCAAAATGATTTCAATTAAAATTAAAGCAGTTAAAAATTTATCACACCATTGAATGAAAAATTAAGCTAACATTGTTTTTATAATTTTTTCTGTTGTTTTGTGATTCTCAATTAAATATTTGTATTATTTCTTTTGATTGTGTTAATGTTTAATTACAGCTTGCTGTAGATTTACATTTAAGTTTCTTTGCGTAAGGCAGTTTTGAAATATCAGTTGAAAAATACTGATGTTGCTTTGGGCTGAAGTCCGGTCAAAGAAGTTTGTTGAAAGTTTTTAAAGAACACTGTTCTACTCGAAATATGAAAGGATAGAAATTTGTGGTGTTAAACAATTATTCGTTTCCCCCAAATTTGAAGTAGAAGCTACAACCGAGTCTATTTCAAAAATGTGTTAAGCTTTAATCTCTGTACCTAATGAAGATTAATTCTATTTTCAAAATATTTCCTTAGAATTTAAATCATAGTTACTCACTCTAGCAGAATTGAAAAGACTTGAAAATCGCTAGATCGAAATGTATAACTTTAATTCACTCAAAGAAAAATAAATCAATATCAAAAAAAGTGAATTTCAAAGCTTTAAATTTCAGCTGCGTTTGTTCTTTTCTTTGAAATTTATAAGTGGTTTCTAGGATAATTCTTTAAGGTACGTAGAACTAAAAGCTTTTAAAATTTTAGTAAGATTAACTTATCATAGTCTTAAATGTTTATACTTCTAAAATAAGTAAATTCTTAAATATGTCATTATTTGTCAAAAAAAAAATCGTGTTTTATTAAAAAAAAATATCAAACAAATGTATGATAACCTTATGGTGGGGAAATTTTGCATAAAAGCAGTAATTTTATTATTAGATTTTCTAACTAACCACAAATACAATAAAGTAAGCTTATCTTAACCTTTGCAACACTTAATTTTTAGGTTGATTGAAAACCAAGAAACCATCTTCTCCTTTATTCCTTCAATCAAGGATTATATTAACATTTATTGCTTTCACTTTAAGGTACACATTTTGTGTATTATACAGATTATAATATACATAGCTATCTTCATACACTTCATTTATTATTTCAAAATTGACTCCTAAGTCAAGCCCGGATGGAAAAAACAAGATACGTATAGAATCTTCCTACCTTTAAGATACATAGCTGGGTACATATCTAAATTCGAACGTCATTTTGGTCACATAACCATAATTGTTTACTTACACGATGAACGAACGACGAGGAAGATGACTTCGAATAATGCCAGAAGGTTTCTATAATATTCAAGGACAATATAGTACCTAAATACCCCTACATTCATTATATGTATATAGATATACTGTATCTGAAGTCTGTTGTAGTAGATACTTCAGTGTACCAAAATATACAATAAATAAGTAGATATGAATATTTTGTCATTGAATGTGGACATTAAAGATTTTGTTGTGAAAGATTTCCGGGCTACTTTGTCAAAAATCGTATTTTACCCACCACGCCCAGCCCAAGCCCCTTTTGTTCATTTGTCTTTGTGTAAGCGGATTTTGTGGTTAAAGTTTATTGAAATATAAAAAGCTATAGAACGGGACATGTACTTGTACATAGCACTTCCACTTACAGAATACTGTTTGTATTTTGGCTTAAAGGTTAAAGAAAAAGAGGAAACAAATTCAAAAAGTGAATAGCACATAGAAAATTACTTGCCAATCTAAAATTTCCCTTATGAAATCTCAGATTTAATAAAATTATTTAAGGAAGATAAGGACTTTAAGAGGATCAATTTTTAGTTAAATTGATTGAATGTCAATTTTTGAACAAACTTAAAAATAATAATATTTATAAATTCAATTTACATGCTTTTATTTCATAAGTAATAAATCCTATTTTGTTAGAATTTCAGTGTAATTTTTGTGGAAAGTTTGTAAAATTGCCCCAAGATTGGGATTCCTATAAAGAATCTCTCAAAAAGTATAAACTAGAATTGAGAATAGCCAAAAGATCCTCATCAAGGATAAGGAAGATTCTCTCCACAAGTCCAACCATGCCTAGTTGTCTTAAAAAATCGGATGGTACATGGACTAACTCTTGCGAAGAAACGCTAAACCTGCTATTAGACACCCACTTCCCAGATAGCTCCCAATCCGTTAATACAACATACAGTCCTGGGTCGGGTATTAACTTAATTTTTCCTCAAGGTCTGGTTAAAAAAGAAAAATTGACATGAGCTCTGAATAGTTTTAAACCTTATAAATCTCCAGGTCCAGATCAAATCGTACCAGCTGAGCTAAAACTTACCATTGATATAACTTTGCCATTCATTGAGATGACCTTCAAAAGTTTTCTAGACCTGGCCTACATAGCTCAGCGATAGAGAGATGTGAAGGTAGTTTTCATTCCCAAGGCAGGCAAATGCTCGCATGTGAACCCTAAAGAGCTAAGACATATTATCCTCTCATTATTCATTCTCAAAACTCTGGAACGATTGATTGATATCCATGTACGTAATACCATTGATAAGAGTATATCGATATCTCAGCATGCTTACTTCAAAGCGAAACCGGTAGAAACAGCCTTACACACTCTGGTAAGAACTATCGAATACTCCCTAGATAAAAAGGAATACACTATGGTGGCCTTCTTGGATATTGAGGGCGCTTTCAACAACGTTGACACATCTGCTATCACTTCTGCTATGACGACATTAAACGTCGAATACTCAATCTGTGAGTTGATTAATCTAATGCTAAAAAGCAGGATCATCAACTCCAGTTTGGGAGATTTTTGCACAAAAAGGTCTGTCAGTAGAGGCACTCCGCAAGGTGGTGTTCTGTCCCCTCTCCTGTGGAACATAGTGGTTAACCAACTACTAATATCCCTTGAGAGGGATGTCTCAGCAGCGTTAGACACTCTCCTTCATCTGACACCCCTCGACATCTTCAGTAAACAAGTGGCAGCGAGTACAGCGATAAGACTCGACGCCTCATCTCAATGGACCAACAACAATGTGGGACACTCCATCATTTTGAACCTCTTTGGTTCTATACCAAAGTACATAGACTACACTATACCTAAACCCCTATTTGGAAAAAACTTCCAGGTATCCATTCCATCCAGAGATGAATGGGAGGACAAAAAACTCATGGATAACAAAAGTAATCATTTTTATACAGATGGATCTAAAACAAATGAGGGAGTTGGTGGTGGTGTGTACTCAGAAAAGCTTAATCTAAGCATCTCATTCCGCCTCCCTAATCATTGTAGCGTCTTTCAAGCGGAAATTTTGGCGATCAAAGAGGTTCTCTCCTGGCTAAGAGAAAACGTGATATCAACTTCTGATATCCGCATCTTCTCTGACAGTCAAGCTGCTATCAAATCCCTTGACGGTGTCTCGACCAAATCTTTGACGGCCCTCGATTGTCGATCGTCTCTTATGGAGATGGCGCAGCAATTTAACATTCACCTTTGTTTTGTGCCGGGCCACAGAGACATCACAGGTAATTGTAGAGCCGATGAACTCGCTAAAAATGGAACCGTCAAACCTATTTCACCTGAAAGGGAGAAGATAGGTATACCGATAGCTACATGTAAACTTATGCTAAAAGAAACAGCTTTTGGGATAGCAAATTCTAGGTGGCACAACTTACCAACATGCGCAGCCACAAAACTCATATGGCCTTCACTGGACCTAAAGCGCTCTAAAGACTTGTTATCTCAAAGCAGACTTCATATTAGCTCCCTAATAGGTGTCCTTACAGGACACTGTCTTATAGGCAGACACGCAATACGACTTGGCGTAGCCTCAAATGACTTCTGTAGGAGCTGCATGGACGAAGAAGAAGAGGAAACAATCTCTCATCTCTTATGCACCTGCCCTGCTCTTTCACTCAAACGCAAACTTCATCTGGGGGACTACTCTTTTGATAATCCCAGCGAACTAGCTAAAAAGGATATTAAATATCTTCTTCGCTTTATAAAAAGCTCAAAATGGTTCTACTAGTTAGAAGTAATTCTCTAGATTCATGTGGTATCACAATGGGCCTTTCTCTTGGCCTAAGTGTGTGGATTATAAATCCGCAGCCACGTTAACCTAACCTAACCTAACCTTGTAAAATTGCAGTGATCATTAAAAAAATTTGAGATTTACTGAAAAATAAATAAAGTTATGAGTGTTAAAACATTTTATTTCGTAAAGGAAGGTTAAATAACCGATCCTTTTATTGAGTTTTGGACTTTAGCGAACCTTATCTCACGCATTATTTCCCAGCTATAGAAGCTAGTTTTATTATTTTCACTTAATTCTCCTAAAGTAGCATTTCTTTTCTAGAAGTTTTTAATTCACTGTTTGTTCTTAATTTTTATTCAGAAATCAGAAGAGCATTCATTCATTGTTTGCCAGATTATTTTTCTAATATGAGATTTAATTGATTTAAGAGTCCGCAATTTGGGCAGCTGTCTTTGTCGAAGTTGTATCGTTTAGCGTTTAAGACAATACTAAAAGTGAATACACTATTTAAAAGCGTGTTAAAATAATTCTTAAAATTCACTACAAAGAAGTTAAAGTCACAGTTCGAAAAAACTAAATCACTGTTTGGTTGTTGTCATGAAGCACCTTCTCAAACGGCAATAGGTAAAACTGGTGGACAAATTGGGCTTATCGGGAAAGTTGGTTATATGAAGAATTGAAGACCTTTTAGTCACTCAAAAGCATCTTAGAACATGACTGTTGTAGAACGTAGTTTTAATGAGAACCCATGTTTGTCGATTATTCTTTGATACTTTCTCTACCTTCGACATCTTTATACATGTATTATATTTAGCATAAAGACTTAATTCCTATAGAATTTAAAGTTGAATGAATACTCAATCAGATTGGACCAACAGTTTCTTATGGAAAAAAATAGAAAGAAACTGATGTGAATTACGACACAGCTAATAAAGAAACGTAATTTAAAAAAAATTCTGTCTGTCGAATAGGCGCGATACTTCTAAGTATCGTGTAAATTTAGTTTTTAATAGTTTCTGATTTGGGTATTTTTTAACTATAGTTAAATAATTGGCCACCGATTTTTGAAACTAAAGACCGATCTCAATGCTTTCGAATCAATTCAAGACCTGTGGGATGACGGTGGCGTCTACAGTTCCAGTAAGGTTGAACTACTTAGTGAACACCTTATAGGGCTTCTTTGACTTATTCGGAGCCCAAGCCTATAAGCAGCGGTTTTATCCGGCTCCCCATCCTTGGAGTTATACTGAGGATCTGGCCCTCCAAGTTGGGCGTTGTGCCGTCGGGGCCACGTAAAAGCTTTCATATTTGCGAAGCACAAACAAGCCTCGGACACGAACGGATTTACTGTTGACAACCAACGCAAACGAATAAAGGACAACGAACTTGGAATATGCACGTGGAATGTTAGGTCCCTTAACACACCACGTGCGGCCGAAGAATTAGCGGAGGCCCTAGACATCTATAAAGCAGATATCACCGCCATCTATTAAATACGATGTGATGGGCCGGGCAAAAAGAGGATGAAAAATTGCGATATTTACTATGGTGACTGCTACCACGAAAATCAACAGCGCTTATTTGGATGCGGCTTCGAGATTGGAGCCAGACTTAGGCAAAAAGTCTTGAGCTATAGGTGCATCAATGAGCGCTTCATGACCATACGAATCAAGGATAAATTCGGCAACATTAGCCTGATATGCGCGCACGCCCCCACAGAAGAGAAAAATGCAAAGCTAGGAAGGGAAGACATCTTTGGTGGAATAATCGGGAAGAACAGCCTGCACGACAACACTTCCGACAACGGACTCAGGATCATAGATTTTGCTAAGTGGCGAAACGTCATGGTAGCCAGTACGCGTTTTCCACACATCAACATCCACAAAGGTATTTGGACTTCTCCAGACCAATCTACCGTCAACCAGATGGACCATATTGCGATCGACGCCAGGCACGCTTCCAGCATCATGGATGTACGAACTTTCCGAGGAGCTAACATCGACTAGGACCATTACCTTTTTATAGCCCAGTAAGCACTTCGGATTTCCAGACCCAAAGCAAAACAGGGAGGTGCTGGGAAATAGTACAACGTCGAACGGCTACAATCGCCAGAGATCGCCAAATCCTGTTCCGACCGAGTTACAAGTAACCTCTCTCGAAGTTCTCTGCCGCCAACACAATGTATCGAAAACCAGTGGCAACATGGCCAAGATGCAATCAGAGAAGCCGCCTCTGATATGCTGGGTTTCAAACAGCAACCAACAAGGAACACCTGGTTTGATGAGGAATGTCGGCAGGCAAATGCAGCCAAACAACAGACACGCAAAGTGGCGCTGCATAAAAGGACCAGAGCTGCTCATGAGCTCTATGAGCAGAAGAGGCGAGAGGAACGCCGACTTCTTAGAAGGAAAAAGAGAGGGCATGCGAAGCGTGCGGTCGAAGATGTTGAGAGGTTTAAAAGCAGGAATGAAGTTCAAAAGTTTTATGAACAGTTGAAACGAAATTCACAGGTACATAAACCTAGAACTGAAGGCTGCAAAGACGAAAGTGGAAACATCATGGTGGAACCGCAGTCAATGCTGAGGATATGGAAGGACCACTTCTGCAGACTGTTTAACGGCGACGACGAGAACTAAATTCCGCAGTCAGCAGGATGATCTATTTAACATAGACGACGAAAGCCAACAATCCACAGTTGATCAAATATTCACATTACGGCAGATCCAGGAAAAAACCCAAGAACACCAAATCGACACCCACCATCTTTTCATCGATTTCAACGCCCTATATGACACCATCTACAGGGACGAGCTGTATAGAGCCACGTTTAGTTTTGGCAGCCCTGCCCAACTCGTCCGTTTGTGCAGGATGACCATGGAGAATTCACGCTGCTCCATAAAGGTTGGAAACAACTTAACAGTCCCTTTCGATGTCAAAAAGGGTTTCAGACAAGATGATGCGTTGTCATGTGATTTTTTTAACATCGTGCTTGAAAGAATAGTGCAGAGCTCACACGTCAACACTAGAGGCACTATCTTTCAAAAGTCTGTCCAATTACTAGCATATGCTGAAGACATTGACATAATCGGAAGAACTCAGCGTGATGTCAATTGGGATTTTGTGAGTATTGAGGCAGAGGCGGCAAAAATGGATTTAACGGTTAATGAGGTCAAAACAAAGTACATGCTGTCGTCAATAAAGGACATACAACACCGACGTCTTGGTGAAAACGTCACCATCGATAGACGTAACTTCTTCTTCTACCTAGGCCCCGCTGTAAACGCAGAAAACAACACCAGCGCTGAGATCAAACGCAAAATAACTCTTGCTAACCGCTGTTTCTTTGGTCTAAGAAAGCAATTGAGTGGTAAAGTCCTCTCTCGAGGGACCAAAGTGTTGCTATATAAGACCTTTATCATCCCCGTCCAGATATACGGTGCAGAAGCATTGACTATGACAAAAGCGGATGAAAGCATCTGGGTCGCTTCGAGAGAAAAGTTCTTCGTGTGATCTACGGTCCCGTATGCATCGAAGGGGAGTAGAGGAGAAGATGAAACGATGAACTGTTCGGTTTGTACAGCAACGTAGACTTAGCAAGAAGGGTAAAAGTCTAAAACTAAGATGGCTGGCTCACGTAGAGCGCATGGAAACCAATGCTCATGTTCGGAAAGTCTTCGAATCCACACCCACATTAAAGCGCAGTAGAGAAAGACCGCGAATCAGGTGGCGTGCACTAGTGGAAAGTGACCTCACCCAACTTGAAGCTCGAAACTGGAGACATCTACCTAGGGACCGCTTTAGATGGAGAAGTTTGTTGGGTGAGGCCCTAGTTCATACAGGACTGTAGAACCACCGTAAGTCAGTCAGGCCACTATCTAATCTCTAAACTTTGTCTTTACAAACTCAATAACAGTCCATATTTGTCATAATCAGGCACTGTCTAATAGGAAACCACATCAACTGGCTAGACGTATTCTCAAATTACTTTTGCAGAAAGAGGAGGAAACAGCTCTTCACCACCTCTAGCTCGAAAATTCAAGAACTCTCAGTTAGAATTCTCCTAAAAAGATCAAAGCGACTTAAACTGGTTCCTTTGGGCTCAAAAAAATCCTCAAGATTCATGTGGTATCACATTGGGCCATAATTGAACTGATTTAGGTTAGAAAATAACCTTCTATTTAATCAAAATCTCTGAAGCTGTTTTATGTGTTCTTCAATAGTTACAAGAAAATCTTTGGTAAAAAGTCATCCAACTTGTATATCGTATAGGTTTTGAAGTCGAAGTTTTCAAAATGTTGCCTCTTAAACAATTGAACAATTTACAGACTATAATGCTTATTCGATGTTGGATCACGTACGCCAAGGTATCCCATACATTAATAGGAACAATGTTACAGAGTGATTACGAATGGAAGGGAATGTTTGCTCTTAATATGGTCTTGGTTCTCTATATGGGCTGTGACGCCACATAATTTATTTTGTTTATAACTTATAATTATTGAAAATCATAAGGAGATACATTTTTAAAAAACTTTAAACAAATTAACATTCAAATTCAGTTGAGTTGAAAGTTACGCAATTGAAGAAAGTCAACCCTTGATTTTGATTTAGATGTCAATTCTAGAGTTGATAAACTGCGGAGTTTAAGACAAGTTGAAAATGAGAGAAGAAAACGACTCTTAAAGCTTATTTATTAATTGATGGGTTTGATGGTAATTTCTTTAGCAAGGACTTACATTAAGTAGTTGTGAAGCTTAGGACTTACCAAGTACTTATTTATAATAACTTTGTTGTTCCTTATTTATTCTCATCTAATTTAGTATAATATTGCTTACCTGAAAAGATAAAAGAAAACAAATAAAAACTTTATTATTTACGTATTTTTTATGGCTATGGATTATCGATTAAAACTTAAATTGTATGTAATAATGTCAAAAAATCCACCCCAATTCACCGACATAGCCACATCTATTTTTGTACTAAAAATCACTTAAAAAATAAACATGAGTTTCCAAATATTCGTTAATTTGATGAATTTCATGCATACAAGTACGACTTATGTATATATATATAGGTTAGGTTCATATTATTTGAACGTGCATACGTCATTCCATCACACATCAACTTGTCAGTTAAGTAAAAACATATGTATTTTGAACGTCAGTTGCTGGAAGCATATTGAGTTTCCAAGCGATTTGCTGAATATTTGCAGTAGCAAAATATAAAAGTACATCGCTCATTTGAATTTGCATCCTCATCCGCCAACCATCATCAACATCACCATCAGTACCTATGTTTAGTTTTTGTTTTCTTTCTCAGAATAGAAAATATATTCAAAAACATATATAAATAGAAAAACACACATACTATATTCAGTTCACGTAAAGTGCATCAAAGTTTTCCATTTCAGGGTTTTATTTTTGTATATTTTAGTTTAGCTTACTTTTTTCTTCTTATTTTGTTCGACGAATTTCTGTTACGTCAA
Source organism: Eupeodes corollae (assembly GCF_945859685.1). Taxonomy (NCBI): domain Eukaryota; kingdom Metazoa; phylum Arthropoda; class Insecta; order Diptera; family Syrphidae; genus Eupeodes; species Eupeodes corollae. The sequence continues at coordinate 79,963,881 of NC_079147.1, read as the reverse complement.
AATGACTGAACCAATTTTTTAAGGATTTTTTTTTTGAATTTTATAAAAATCCGGTAACAAAACTAAACCTACCTCGTTGAATTTTCTTTCAAAAAGTCTCGATAATACCCAAATAGGGACGAATCGAATATATCAACCCGAAATTTTGTCGATGGATGTATGTAAATACCCATCCCATAGACAACAATGCACTCGATTTCCATGCTTGTCAAATTTTCAGGAGGTTATCCAACCCTAACCCTATGCTTTTGCTGGGTAACCTTATAGTCCTCGAGCAACGAACGAAAAAAGGAGCCCAACAATTTGGAAAGGACTGAAAATGTCTGTTGTATTGAAAATGGCAAACCAGAAGTAAGCATCGACTACAGTGGTGGATTCGAATAATCTAAAGCCCTTGAGATGTTTTTCAAATTTTTGGGGCTCTTATATATTTTTACCTTCGTTCACCAAGAGTCCAAGAGCTTGGAAATTATTTTTAATTTTAATTTTATACAAAAGTTTGTAAGACATTTATTGTCAAAAACTTGGATAAGGATAGTGGTGAATTGCACCCATATACAACACATTCCCAGATTCATGACGGGTCCAAATTTTACCGAACATCATGGAAAACCACCTCTAGTTTGTCAAACTGAAAATCCAGCTCTGGCAAGAAATATAAAAGTGGCGTTAACGGTGATGGTAGCGGATGTATTGAGCTGGGAGAAAAGCTGAAAACGACGACCCTGATGGTGATGGTAGCGGGCGTTTTTGAGCAGTGAATAGCAGCAAAACTTATCGAGGCAAACAAATTTGTATCTATAGGATTCGTCTATTTAGATATACAATACATTGCCTGCTGGCGTGCGAACAAAAGCCATCAATCTTTGCCGAGAAAAGTTTGTTGTAATATTTGCCGCACACACAGGCTACAGAGAGTTTAAGTTCTTTGTCTAGTGTTGTATATATGTGATATACTAGGAAGAACGAGAAGCCTTGATCCTGTATACAAAAAAGTCGAAGCGAAACGAAGCTAAGGAAAGTGTTTTCGAATAAAAGTTTTTGAATTTCCTCTTGAGGAAATGTTGGTTGTTGGAAAACAGCACTAGGTACACATCAGGGCTAGTACACTCGTCGTATACTATATAAGTCAGGGAAGTAGGTACCTAACCTCTTGAAAGAAGGAGTATTGTTATAGTAGGTATACAAAGTACAAGAGAGTATCCTTTGGTAAAGAAAATGTGTACCATATTTTTTTTTGTTGTATATTTTTTAAACTTTTGTTTGTTTAGCTTTTTTGAGTTTTTTCTTGTTTAGGATTTAAAGTTAAGGGTATCAGGCAGAAAAAGATGATACAGATCGAATGTTATTTTGGCCAAAACAAAAAGAGTACATAAAACTATGGGGTTAAGTCAATTACTTTTCTTGGTATATAAGAGAGAAAGAGTTGATGTGGATTGGATATAAAGTTTGTTTTAATATTAAGTTGCGGTAAAAATTTGTTTTTTTTTGTTCTTTGTTGTTGTCTTTTTGAATGGAAATTTATATGCTTGAAAGGATTTGTTTTAGAAGTAGGTTAAAAGTTTTAGAAAACCTATATAATATATACGCCAGATATCTGACCGTAAGTAAAATTAAAACATCTTCATTCCCAAGGTTTGACTTTGGTATTTGTTTGATACAGTATTAGATTTTCTTATTTTCACAGTTTCTTAAAAGAATGCTTGCACGTGTAAAATCAATTTCGATTTATAAAAAAGATCTTAATTTCGACATTTTATTCAAGGGAGTGTTTTTAACTTGTTATTTAACAAAAAAGAAGATGGTTGAAGTTCGGCATAAGACCTTCATAAAATAAGTGATAAATAGTAAATATTTAATACGTATAAAACAATATTTGGTTTTCGTAATTAATTTTTAACTTTATAAGTTCTACGGATAGAACAGATATTAAAGGAGACAAAATACTTGCCACGTCTCAGGAAACCCTAATATCATATGTAATTTTTGATTATATCTTGCGCATACGAACTTTTTGGTATTGCATATCTATCGAGAATTTCGAGATTTTCGTGTTTCTTGTTGCCCTTATTGACGAAGTGAATTGTGTCCATATTTGTATTCTTTATTCAACAATGCTGCCAAGGTCCAAAGTTTATGAACTTATCATTTATTTATGTTGAAGATCCACATCTTCAAAGCTAAGGGTACTGTTCTCAGTTACAAGGGTGCTGTGAAATAAATCCAATAGAAATATGGCCAAATTTCAAGAATTGGCCTTGTTTCACTCCTGTAAAGTGCATTAAAGCCAATTTCCAATAAGTGGCCTTATTAAACTTAAACAAAGTGAAATAGAGCAATAATTGCAAAGAAACTTTTGTACACTCAACCTCTCACCAACTCCCAAAATACTAAAGTGTGCCCGAACAGGGGGATAAAGGGAGGCAGCATGCACAAATACGAAAAATTGTGGGAGGCAGGACGAAGTCCTTTGGTACACCAGTGCTTATTTTGAAGACGGCTTGGACATATCCCAAACTTTTTGTATTTGTAATCTGACGAAGAAGCCTGTATATGCACATTATAGGTCAGAGATCCGAATAACAAACTCCTTCAAATGCTTTGCAAAAAACAAGCCCAATAATATTACTTTATATAGACTTGTACTAGTAAGTGAGATGGACAATGAATTTACCAGGTGACGAAAGCCAATCCTATAAAAATTATTAAGAGCTTTATTCATGTTAACATGACCTCGGAAGGAACCGAGGTAAATACAATAATTGGTCAATTGTTAGAGAAAATGAGGTTTCACCTTTTTCAGCGAGAGACTTTACAAATACATAAGTTGCGAAGCACCAACAAACCTTGGATAAGGACGGATTCACTGTTGACAACCCAAGCGAACGAAATAAGGACCACGAACTTCGGATCTGTACGTGGAATGTTAGGTCCCTTAACACACCACGTGCAGCCGAACAATTAGCGGAAGCCCTAAACTGCTGTAAGCCAGATATTACCACCATACAAGAAGTGCGAACGCAAACTAAAAGACTGCGATGTATACTACGGCGACTGCTACCGAGAACAAAGACAGCGTCTATTTGGGTGTGGATTTGTTGTTGGAACTAGACTCAGGCAAAAAGTTTTGAGTTTCAACAGTGTGAGCGAGCGCATCACGACAATCCGCTAAACTTAATATTCACGCATTCCCCATAAGAGGAGAAAGATGACAAGATGGACTAGACATATGAGTAGTGCCTTGACTATTACATTAAAATTGTCTTAGGATATTCAAACGCCAAGCTAGGAAGAGAAGACATCTTTGGTGGCACAATCGGGAGCTACAGCCTGCACGACACCACCGACAACGGATTCAGGCTGATCTATTTCGCTGCGGGACGAGACGTTTTGGTAGCTAGTACGGAGTTCACACATATCAATATTCAAAAGGGGACATGGAAATCTCCTTATCAATCAACTCTTAACCAGATTGACCACATTGCGATTGACTCACGACACTTCTCCAGTATACAGGATATCCGAACTTTCTGATTGGCAAAAATTGAATAGAACCACTATCTCATTGTAGCCAAAGTACGGCTACAGATATCCCGGTCCAAGCCAAAATAAGGAAGTACTTTGAGAAGTTTCAACGTTAGACGGCTACAATTGCAAGAGACGCCATGTCCTCTTCCGAGAGAATCTAATAACCTCTTAAACAGTCCTATACTGCCTGCATTCAGCAATTGAAAACCAGTGGCAACATTGCCTTGAAGCCATCAGAGATGCCGCCTCTGAAGTACTAGGTTTCACATGGCCACCACAGCTTAAACCCCTGCTTTGACGACGAATTCAGCACGCGCATACAGCGAAACAACAGGCATTCAAAACGGCGGCGGCGCTGCACAAAAGGAACAGAGCTGCTCGCAACTCAACGAGGAGAAGAGGAGAGAGGAACACTGGCTTTTTAGATGGAAAAAAAGAGAGCACCATAAGCGCGTGATCAATAAGATAGAGGGATATCACAACAGGAATGAGATTCGTAAATTTTAAAAAAAGGTAAAAAAACCTCCCAATGGTACCAGCCGCAAACCGAAGACTGTAAAGACGATCAGGGGAACATCGTAGCAGAACCGCAGTCTATGTTGAGAATTTAAAAAGACCACTTCTAAACTAAAGTCAAACAAAGCTGCTGGAGCTTACGACATCCCTGCCGAACTATTTAAATCAGCAGGCGATGACTTGGTAGGGAACACGCACCAACTCGTACCAACTGTAAAATATGGTCAGAAAAAAGCATGACCGATGAGTGGAATCTCAGCATAGTGTGCTGACACTCCAGCTACAGAGGCATCTATCTTCTTAACATTGTATATAAGATCCTTTCTGCCGTATTATGTGAACGTATGAAGCCGTTCTTCAACAACCTGATAGGGCCTTATTAGTGAGGCTTCAAACCAGGAAAGTCCGATGTCCGTCTCAAGCGATGTCATGCGACTTTTTTAATATCATTCTGGAAAGAATTGTGCAAAACTCAACCGTCAACACTAGAGGCACAATCTTCCAAAGGTCCATCCAATTACTCGGATACGCAGATGATATTGACATAATTGGAAGATCAAAGCGTGATGTCAGTGGAGCGTTTTTGAGCATTGCGACGGAAGCGAAGAAGATGTGTTTAGTGGTCAATGAGGGCAAGACCAAGTATATGCTGTCATCAAGAAAGGACACTGAACGACGACGTCTTGGACAAAACGTCACCATGGACAGCTATAGCTTTGAGGTAGTTAAGGACTTTGTCTCCCTAGGCACCGCTATTAATGCAGACAACGACACCAGCACTGAAATCAAACGAAGAATAACTCTTGCAAATCGCTGCTTCTTTGGACTTAGAAGGCAATTGAGAAGTAAAGTCCTCTCTCGAGCATGTAAAATCACCATCTATAAGATACTCATCATCCCGGTTCTCAATTATGGCGCTGAGGCCTGGATCTGTCAAAGAAAAATGAGAGCGTCTTAAGATGCTTCGAGAGAAAAATTCTTCGGGTGATTTTTGGTCCCATACGCATAGATAAAGAATGGAGCAGAAGATATAACGACGAACTGTACGGGCTGTACAGTGACAGTGACCTAGGGGCCGATTCATATGAGCCAGAATACTGATACAGTTTATCTGTATAAGTTAAGATTTCATATAAAGATTTGTAAGTAATTAAACTATATTTACTAAAAAGTTGTTTGCTGTCAAAAACAATTGGATAATCTAGATCTGAGATTTAAATACTAATTTCAAGAATATGCATTTAAAAAAAACAGCAGAAGTGACACTTTTGTTAAATTAATTGCTAATTAAAAAACAATAACCGTTTAAAATGTATTATTTTAATATAAAAGCTTTGAATTTTCCGAGAACTGAAGTGAAAAGAGATTTTACAAGTCTGTGAGTGCCACATTCAATCACCTATGTTGTCAAATTCAAGAACCAAACGTTTTTCTCTCTACAATTTGTAAGCTTTAGTGATTCCTTTAAGATCAAAACATTTTAAAGATATTCATGCAAAATTGTTTATTTTAAGAATTTGTCATGTAGCTTCAGCTCCAATCTTCGAGTAAGAAGAAAAATGGAGTCCGAAAAAATACATCGAAAAATCCAAAAAATTCTTCATAACAGATTCTGTTTTATTTTAATACGAACAAGGATCACATTTTCTAGCGAAGTTACTCATTTCGGTGTCTGCATATTTGTGAAAAAGCTACGTCTCGACACTACTACTTACATTTCTGCGTAAAATACTCCAAAAACTCTCTAAACTAATCAGTGTTCTAAAGTTAGTAATCTAAGGACCAAATTTAAGGTCAAGATAAACATTATGTTGTTTTAATTCTGTCAGCTTCCTTTAGAGAACATCAAAGAACATTTTTAAGCGGTGCTTAAAAACTCATTTTTATGCTATAAGTGTATCACTCCACGCCCTGATTGAAATTCTGGTTCCGCTCTTCCAGAGTGGTGTTATTATTCTTAAATAACAAGTTTTCAGAAATATAGAAGGGAAACTAACAAGGTCATAATATTTTGTAATTTCAATATCTTTTACGACTCTAGCGCAAAAGAAGTTGCGTCCAATAATATCGAGTCTTTCCACATGAGAATCATTGAAGACGAGCTTGCGAACTAAGGATTTTATTTTCGTACGATTTTCAGAAAAAGACCAAACTTTGCTTAAACATTTTTGGACATAATGAATTTTATCTGTCTTATTGTCTAAAGACTAAATAAAGACGATACTTAGCAGTTGTTTTAGATTCAAGATGTTAGTATTAAAAGAGAGATAAAGAAGGCCATAACACCAAATCAAAGGCTAAAAAGCGTTTTATTACTTAAGACCTTTTAACCTAACGCCAAAGAACTAAACCAAGCAAGAGCTAAGAAATTAACCTTTGATGTCTTTAATCCAGAAATTCAAAACAATTTTACGACTCTGAATGCAAACATTTATTTCACATTTAAATTGTAGGTGTTTTTAAATAATATCATAGATATTGGAAGTAAATAAAATAAAACTAAATTATCAAATTTAATCGACCATTGAATTTATTTTCTTTAAATTATTTGTTTGATTGTTGAGATTTAAAAAACTGTCCCACTTCTGTCCTTGTTGATGGAATGGTCTTTGTTTATACTTCTCTTGAGGTTTGTATGTGTACCTCCCTACATCTAAATTAATTCTTTCAACTCCCAATCATCTTTTCTCTGTCAAATCCACTCAAAGCATTAAAAACATCCTCATTTATTATCTTTAATCAGAGATCTCACTTATACACATAAAATTTAAGGATAATAATAATATATACTCAAGATTTCCTCCATTATTTCCTTTTTCGCAGCACACAAAATGTGATGAGAAAATTAAATTAAATTCTCAATCAAAAGGATGCCCATTTGACAAGGCAACTCAAATCCACTATTCTCTTCTACGATACGCTATCTTTCGATGTTCATTTTGAATTTTATTTAATTTCTTTTTTTATCTCTCGTCCTTCGGGTTTCGTTGGCATTTTTGCTTTGATGAGGAAATCGAGAACAACTTTATCATTAATTCCATTTGGAACATCTGATGCCTAAGCAGAAGCACTTCATTCGCCAACGCTTCACTATGACAAACCCAGATAATAAAATGGCGACTATACTTCAACCACAGCACTGTGAGGACATTGACAGACGTTTTGTATGTGCCATGAATTAAAAACGATGATGAAGTGGGATTCTCAAAAAGGAGTCTCGTCCTTTTTTTTTTTGTTTGCTCCTCTCGTCCAGCAGGCAGTTAGTGGTAGTGGAATGATGCGAGTTTGAGTTGGGTACCTCTGCTTCTTCTATGGAGTAAAAATGTTGAAACAGACTTAAAAAAAAAAAACAGAATTGAATGAAGAACTTTATAGCCATTCAAATGCCATAACAAATCCGCATTCAAGTCAATCTAGATTTCAATCTCCAATTTCGAACCATACCACCAGTCAGGACACTCACAACACACACACTTCATCGATGTCCTCCTCCCCAACAAAATGGATAAAAACGGAAAAAAACTGAAAGGAAGCTCACGTGCTGGAGATGGTTAGCAATCAGAAGCAGGAGCATAGAACCACATGCTTCCCAGCTAGCAGTCAGCGCGAAATGAATGATACCTATACTCAACTCACAGTCATAACACTTTTGTGGGTATGTGTGTTGGGTGAGACTCTATCGGGCTTCTCTGATGCCTAAAGGATGATTGGATAGCATCTGAAAAATTGTATTTTTCGATTACCGCAACGCTAAGCAGAAATTACTTTTCTATCAGCTTGAATCTAAAATGAGATGAGATTTATTTCTGTTTCTTTTTTTGAGTGTGGCTTTTTTGCATTTTCGCGTGATTTAAAAATTTATAGGTGCCTAGCACATACTGCATTGGATTAAGCTTTCAAAGAGCTATTTAATTGGAAATTTATAGTCATCAATTTTAGGTTGTATTTGATATTTCTAGTACAATTGCAATTGATTGGTATTTTCAACGTTCAAATTTAAAACGATTCTGTAAAGGTACTGGACAAAGCACCTAAAGGATACGTAGATACTTTTAGAAAATAATGAATTATATACTTCATTTATTATTTCCTAAAAAGGGCGGATCCTTGCCTTTCTCTTACTAGAGCTCAATTGTACGTATCTAAACGTATATCCATTTGTGTCAAGTAATTTGATGATTAATTCTTCAAGGTATTGCTGATCAATTTAAAACTCAGAATACTGGCCAAAGAAAATAAGATTATTGCACTTCATGTTTTAAAAAGCGGCAATCTTATCGAAAATATAAACCTTTGTAAGGATAAATCCTTTATTTGTTTAATTATAAATTACCTTTTGAACTGTTTAATTTAAAAAGGGGCAAGTAGGTAATTTTCCGTTGTTTTAAAGCCAAACCAACTGAGGAAAACCGTAATAAGTTCAAGGAAGCCAGTATGCCTGTAACACTCATATTCGACGGAATACATTTTTACATGACCCAAAAATACTGCAATGTCCCAAAGGCAGACAAAATTTTGGTCATTGGTAAAAAAATATGAGGAATTCCTCTTTCTCGCACTCTTAATGTGGCCAAGTTCATGGAAACGATAATTAATTATCAGCTCAAGAAATGTCTCCAAGATCGAAAGCTTCTTAATGACCGATATTACGGCTTTCGTAGTATAGTTCATTAAGTGATCTCATGGTACTTCTCACCAAACAATGGAGCAAATCCTTAAAGCACTTTGAAGAAAGTAAGATTTTTTAATTTGATATTTCAAAAGCATTTGATGTGGTTTGGGATCAGGCTCTCTTATCGAAAATGCGTGCTTTCGGTTTTCATGAATCATTTCTTCATTGGATTAGTAATAAACTTTCGAAGCGTTCAGTATGTACATACCATCATAAGATCATTTACGTTGCTTGAACATCGTCGGAATGTTTCTTGTTTCACCCTCTTTTACCGTTATTTTAACGGTTTATGCTCTAGAGAAATAGCCAGCTGCATTTCTCCCCTTAAACCGTAATACTTGCGCTTCTAGTAATGCTCATCAATATACTCTCGAGTTCAACTTCGGTCGTATTGTCGAGTACAGACATTTTTTCTTTAACCGTACTTCACGAATGTGGAATGCCTTAACCCACTCTGTCTTTTCTACCCATTGCAATATTCAGAAATACAAAACCAATGTGCACCAACACCGGCCTTCAACCCCTCTCTCCTTTCCTAGTCTACATAATAAGGGTAGTATTATCCCCTTGAGTGTGCGCTTATTATAAAAAAAAAATCAAGTGGTATTGGATATGTTTAGGTATGAAACTCACAAAATAGACTCTGGTGTACCCGAGGGTTTTGTCCTATCTTCCACACTTTTTCTCATTTGTTTTTATTGATTTCCTGTTCGAAACTTAGATTTCACTTACTTGCTTCAATGACAGCAGTACCCTCAGCTTTTTATACTTGTTTTACTTCCGACATGTAGTATTGCATTTGTGAACATTTTTGAACTCGAGACTGACCTAAATCAAAAATGACATTATGATGGTAGATATTCGGTAAAAATTTGACCTTCTGTCTATCTATTTGCCCTCAAACCGATTTTTTTAAACTTTAAAATTATAAAAAGTTTTAAAGCAAATTCTCATAATTCTATTTTTTTGTTGGGTTCAATCCCTGACTGTGCCACCTAACTTTTTTTCATGAGTACTGCCTCTTGCGAGGAATTGAAAAATCCTCCAAGAGTAATTCATGAAAAGAGCTTTCTCAAATAAGCCGTTCGGATTATGTCCCTTTCATCTCTGACAACATTACTATTACAAAGGTATGGTTGAGAGTTGTAAGGCCCTCGTTCTCTACGGACTGTTGTGCCACTTAATTTTTTTTCTTATAAACCTATTTAAATGTTGTTTTCTCAAACAAGCTTATACACTATCTTAGAAATGGGTAGTGATCAATTTACCAGATCCACTTTCCATGAGTAATATTTCTAACAATGAAACTGAACTTATCGAAATTATCAGTTTGTGCATTACAAGACACCGCTTGTGCAACAATCACTTACAGGAATTTGCCGGATGTTTTGTAAGATGTTTTGTCTGCATGACATTTTTCTCACTTCCTAACCTAGACAGTATTTGAAATGTAATCTGTTATCTTCCTTTCTTTATAATTGGTCATCTCATCAGTAAACCTCGAAATTCATTTTTGGTTAGAGTGCCATTTAGATTTGTTGCTTAGCCGTACTAGGTGAATGTGAGATGCTTTACCACTGTCTGTAAGAATTAAAAATTGTTGCGATTTCGTAAACGTCATAAAGACACAAAACTGTAGAATTCGAAGTTTCGGTCTCAAACGAATTCAATCTTTCAATTGAGACAGGCATAAGGACTGTTTTACAACAACTGAAGCCAGCTGATCATTCATAATGTCGTAGATACGTCGAATGGGTGCTTGAACAGCAATAGGTGGACGGCGATTTTTTAACCAACATTTTCTTCAGCGACGGAGCACATTTCTCATTCGGTGGGACTGTTAATAAACAAAACTGTCATATTTGGGGTTTTGAGACTTCTCAAGTAATTGAAGAGAGGCCATTACATCCACAAAAAATTACTGCTTGATGCGAGCTACTTCTTTGAAAACGACGATGGAACGAGTGTCACCGTCAATTCGGAGTTATATGATCATATGATAACCGACTTTTTTCACCTTTTATTGAACAATATGACTTGGAGAATATGTGGTTTCAATAAGAGGGTGCCACATTCCACACAATACGAGGGAATATGGCTTTATTTCAAGAGACATTTCCTGGCCGCATATAAACTAGCCACTAAGATCATGTGATTAGACACTGCTGTATTGTTTTTGTGGGGCTACACGAAAGACCGTGTTCTAGCCAATAAACCTTAAAAACCAACATTCGTCACATCAGGGCTGATATACTACCAAATATGTGTCTTTTATGTTTCAACGGAGGAGAAATGAAAATGACAACATTTGACTTAAGACTACATTTATTTTATTCACAATAACTTAAACTAACTTACAGCTAATGGTTAAGAGAAAATAAGGAGAAGAGAGCAATGATGATAATATTACAGTGTAATCTAAAAGTATTTATACAATCATATCACTCCGCTCAACTTAAAAAGATTTTTCCTTAATATCTATTAATAAGTTCATAACCAAAATATTATTTTATACATTATAAGCATAAGATAAAATGATTAATTATTATTATTTAAATTATCAAATATTAATAATATAAATACATTCGTAATTCACATATTATATATATGTTTCTTCATTATTACTTCATTTTTATTTTACTTATAACTTACAATATTTTTGCCTTTTAATCTATCAGATTGCCGTCTTTCCCTATAAATAGGTAAAGAAGACGCCTTTGTTTTTTGTTGGTTTTTAAATCTCTTTTAAAAATCATTTCATTGGGACCATAGTTTGTGGCTGTCGATGGCGTGGAACGGTATTTGAGAAGAAAATTGCATATTAATAATTCTGTAGGAAGAGTGACAAGTTTTGTGTCCATCATCATTTTCTTTAATGATGTCTTTACCGTTTGCACTGCTCTTTCGGCAGCACCATTAGACTTTGGGTGATATGGTGGACTTTTCATACATTTTATATTGTTGTCATTGCAAAATTTTGCGAACAAAGTTGAATCGAAGGGGGGTCCGTTATCGGACACTAAAGTGGAGGGCAACCCAAAATATGCGAATACAGTTCTTAGTTCTTTTACTAAGGTTTCAATTTTTGTATTTTTCATTATTTTAACATCCACCCATTTTGTAAAACTATCCACGATTATTAAGTAACTATTACCTTGTAAATAAAAAAAATCTATGTGTACTCGCTCAAAAAATGAATTCGATTCTGGCCACGGTTGATGATGGCTAGACACGGGTTTGTTACTAGAGTAAACACAAGCTTTGTAATTAAAAACGGGGCTCTCGATGTCGCCATCGATGCCAGGCCACCAAAAATATTGTCTAGCTAACATCTTCATCCTCACAACTCCGATGTGCGTATCATGTAATAAAGTTAAAATTGAATCTCTCAATGTTCTAGGGATAATAAGACGTTCTCCATAAAATAAACAGCCTCCTTCTCGTGACAAAGAAAACTTTTTTTGAACATATATTTTAAGATTATGCTGAACTAAAGTGGGAAAACCATTTTGAATCATACTGAGAACACTTTTTAACTCCCAGTCTCTTTCGGTTTCTTGACGAACATCTTCAAAATTTATATTCATGTAATTCGTTGAATGTATTGCTTTTATGCTATCATTTTCTAGACCTGTAGCATACTGTAATGGAAGACGGGAAAGTCCATCGGCGTTACTCATTTGAGAACCCTTTTTGTACTCAATTTTGTATTGATATGTGCTAAGAAAAACAGCCCACCTATGAATTCTAGCTGCCGCAACAGCTGGCGTAGATTTCTTAGGATTGAAAATCTCTCGCAAAGGTTGATGGTCCGAATATATAGTGAAAGTTCTTCCATAAATGTATTTATGAAATTTTTTCACTGTAAATATTATAGCTAGGGCCTCTTTGTGTAATTGCGAATAATTTTGCTCAGAAGAGCTTAAAGTGCTTGATGCGAAAAGTACGGGTCTTTCAATACCATTAATTATATGGGACAAAATTCACCCGACCCCGTACGGACTTGCATCGCAATGCAATACTATTTCCTTACTAGGATCATAATGTGCTAAAATATTATTTTGCAAAATGAGGGTTTTACTTCTTATGAATGCCTCTTCACATTTACTGGACCACTCAAATGCTACTTCCTTTTTCGTTAATTCATATAGAGATCTCAGTTCAGTAGACAAATTTGGAATAAATCGGGAATAATAATTTAAGAGACCTAAATATGATTTCAATTGAGTAAGATTTTGAGGTTGGGGAGCGTTTTTTTATGGCTTCTAAGTTCTTTGTACTTGGCTTAATGCCATCTTCACTTATTATGTGACCCAAATAGTCGATTTCATTTTTATAAAATCTACACTTCTCATATTTAACCCTGACTTTGAATTCATTTAACCTTTCTAAAACCTTCCTTAAATTATTTTTGCATTCATCGAAATTCGCTCCTCCTATAATTATGTCATCAATATAGCACTTTACTTTTGATAACCCATTCAAAATTTTATCCATAATATCTTGAAAAATTGCTGATGCACACTTTACACCAAAAATTAGCCTTCTATACCTAAACAGCCCCCAATCTGTATGGATTGTGAGAAACTCTTGGCAAGAGTCCTCTACTTCAACTTGCTGGTAAGCTCCCTCTAAATCCAAAACACTAAAAACAGCGCAACCCGCCATTGCAACGAAAATATCTTCACTTTTGGGTAGAGGATAATGATTTGTTATCGTACATAAGGGTTAATGGTACCCTTACAGTCAACACATAGTCGAACTTCACCGCTTGGTTTTTCTACCGCTACGATTGGAGAAGCCCAATTGCTGTATTTGACCGGGTATATAATATTTTCTGCCACCAACCTATCTAACTCTTTCTTCACCCTATCCTTGACTCCAAATGGAAGGGAATAAGGCTTACAAAAAACTGGAACTGTGTTTTCATCAAGCAATAGATTTGCTTTAAACCTCTGGATGGCTACTGTTTTTTTCACCCTTAAAAACATTTGGATATTTAGTAAAAAGATCTGTAACGCATTTTTGTGTGACCTCCACCTTAGCAATCAACTTGTTCCCTGATACAATTTTATCCCTCCACAATGGAACTATCCTGTCCAACCATGACCTTCCTAGCAATGGAATAAACACCTTAGGACCACCGATAACAACCAACTCCAACTTAAACTCATCACCTTCCAGTGTTAATTTGACCTTCACCATCGCACAACCTACTATATCGACTCTTCCCCCTGAAATGACGTTAAGATTTCTATTATATTCTTTTATTTCTGTATTTGGGTACAGTGATTTCCATGTGCTTTTGTGCATAACAGACGTGCATGCACCAGAATCAATTTCCAACTTCAATTGCTTGCCATTACATATTACATGCATAAATAATGCACTACTGTTATCATATATCACGTTATTTAAATAACCTAAACCTGAGTTTTCTTCAATATCAGAATCATTAACTGCACTGATTTTGTTTCTTTGAGCATAATACTAATTATTTCTGTTTCTACTCTTTGAACGATTTCTAAAATAACTGTTATTACGGTTTTTCATATAACAATATTTCTGTGTGTGTCCCCACTTTTTACAAAAATGACATTGTAACTTATCAAAATTTCTCATTCTTGACCTTGAATTATCACGAACCGCATGCTCACCGAGGGGTCGTACTGTTGTACTCCTGGAATCTCTGTCACCATCACTACGTTCTGTCCTCACCGAATTTACAGCCACTGCCGAACCACCACTCATATTCGCCATCTCTGTCTCTATAAGCTCCATATTCAAAGCTATTTCACATGCTTTTTTCCATGTTAATTCATCAGCGTCGATTAATTTGGACTGTATTCGTTTGTTCTTGAGTCATATGAGTAGACGATCTTTCAAAGCTTCATTTAAAACCTCAAGGTATTTACAACCTTATGCCAGCTGCTTAATAGCAACAATAAAATCTGAGACATTTTCATCTAGTTCTTGGTTTCTATTTAAAAATTTATAACGCTCAGCTGTAATATTTTTCTTGGGCTCAAAATGTGCTACCAATTTTTGTACAAGCTCGTCATATTTTAGATCATCTGGCTTTTTTGGAGCCACCAGTGTTTTCGATATATTATACAAATCACCTCCTCCGACACCGAATAAAAACGAGACCTTATCATCGTCTGTCGTTATTTTATTGAGCTTAAGCAAATGATTAAGTCGTTCAATATAACTATTAAAATTATCACCAGTGTTAAAATATTCAATTCGTCCAATGAATCCCGACATTTTAATTTCAGGGCTTTTTATAAATTCATCAACGATATTTTTTTGTTCGACCTCTTTTGTTTCGTCTTTTTCGTCAGAGCTCATTTAATCGGTACTTTATAACTATATACTTATAACGTTTTAAACTTCCCGTTATCCTCGTCGCCAGTTATATGTTTCAGCGGAGGAGAAATGAAAATGACCACATTTGACTTAAGACTAAATTTATTTTATTCACAATAACTTAAACTAACTTACAGCTAATGGTTTAGAGAAAATAAGGAGAAGAGAGCAATGATGATAATATTACAGTGTAATCTAAAAGTATTCATACAATCATATCAGTGTCAAAAAGTTGTCAAAAATTACCTTAAAACAATTGATGCTTGCAAACAATTAGCATGAAGATCCGAAATATCATACTCTGTTTTAACTTTAAACGCAATTTTTGGATACAAAAGAAAGTTCTTGAGACCTAGTCATGCATTATTTTTAAATTAAATAAATAAACAATCACGCTCTGCGAATATGAATAATCAACGGAAAGGTATGATAAGCTCATTGAATTGATATTTTGATAGCATTGTTAAATAGAAAACAAAAATTGGGTAAATGCTTATTGCCCCAAAAACTAACTGCTGTTGTCGTTGAAGCGTAACTTACCAGCTTTGTCAATATACATGAGTAGTATTTGCCGGAAAGAAAGTGAACTAATCGAAATTCTAGGTATATGTTTCGCTAGTGCCTTCAAAAATATATTTGCTCGAATAAACTCTTGGTGCGTTCAATCCGTCGCTCAAATTTCTTTGAATAAAAGTAAACACTTACACATTTCTAGAAAGCATACATGTTCTTGTCCTGTTATTAACATAAATAATATTATTATTCCTTCTGTTAATATAGTAAGTATACTAGGTATTGTGTCAGAGCCAGCCTCAAAGCTTTTAAGACAAGTCCTTTGAAAAATATGTTAGCTGAGTGAGGTTTTTTCCTCGATCACAAAAATAAAAGAAGTCTTTACATCAAGACTTGTAGGAAAAGTACGTGAATCCTATGACTCTCCAATTCTACGAAAATCCTAAAATGCTTAAAGACACATACAAAACCATCAGTAATCTACATAACTTAAATGTATATGAGGAAAATTGGCATTGAACCAAAAATTAAAAAAAAGATATTGATCGTCGCCTTATTTGGCTATGTTCGAAGGAATCCATCAACACTACACTCGCTCAAAAAGATTCAACTCCGAAAGAGGTACCTATATCTTTATTAATTGATGAATCCTTTCATCAGAAATAATTGGAATATCCTCTTTACCGATGGTTCCAAAATGTGTGGAATGTGCTTCTTTCGCAATTGCTGATTCAAACAACAATCTAATTTTATCAGAAAAGCTGAGTCCGTTTTTTATTTCACAGCCGAAGCCTTAGCGGTCTTAAAGGCCACGCAATTCGCCTGCAAATCCAAGAAAAAAACATTGATATGCACGAACAGTTTTTCAACTTTAGCCGCCATCGAAAACGTCAATAATCATCCTACATCGGAAAAATCAGAGACAACGTCATCAAACCAAATTAATATGCAACCATTTAACTACAGACTGCCCGAAAATCAATAAATGTGTAATAAACTTTTTAACTGTAATCTAAAAAATCTCCTTTTGGTATCTTCCGAACAAAACACACAAAATATTTTCCAAGTGTTAAAACTTTAAAATCTTTATGAGAGCATTTAAAATTTATTTATTTTAAAACCCCTGCTGGGGCGGTTAGAGTAAGTCAGACCTATTACTTTTACTTACTCCGACCGACTCCTGCAGCTTGCAAATTTAAAACAACATAACATCCAAAAATACTACTGTCATCATTAATTCAACAGTAATATCCCCGTCTATAGAAATGCTCATCATTGTACCCGCAAAACCTTTTTCGGTCGTAGTGTGATGGAGACTTGGTCTTAAGCCGTACTATTTGAATGTGGAATGCCTTCACACAATTAGAATTTTTTTTTTGTTTTTTCAATATTCAGGACTTCAAACCCTTCATAATGCTCACACTGTGCCTTCAGTAAAAACACCGTACCAAAAACAGTCAAAGTTTTTAAAAACAAAAATGCAAAACTGTAGAACACGAAGTTTCAATCGCAAGTGAATGCAATCTTTCAATTTAAATCAATTTACGAATTTAAAAGAATATATTCACAGATGACTTCATTCTTTTTAAATGCCTTAAAAAAATTAATAAAAACAAATAAAATAGACTGCTCAATAAAAAGTTAAAGTTCATAGTTCCTTTGCAAGCTAAACATTTTAAGACTTTATGTTTTGGTGCTAATCTCAAAAACCCTAATCTCATATAATTTTATTAGTTATAAATTAAATATAATTTCCTTTAGCAAACAAAAACCAATCGTATAATTAATTTACATACCTATAACAAAATTTTGCCTACCTAGATCAAATGTTCCCACTGAGACATAAAGTCCTTTTATCCCTTTACTTATTTGCGAGACTACGAGGACGATAAAATAAAAGTCAAAATTCAAAAACCCCACTGCAAGAAATTAAAATAAAGAAAAAATCTCATCCGCTTCTGATTAATTTGAAAATTGATTACAAGCCACTGGGGAGCAATCAATCCGACAAACTGATGGTAACCAATTTGCGTGTTGCTTGATACTTTAGTGGCTTATGTAGTTTAAGACTGCGATGCTACCGCCGCCGCTGCCGGTGGCACGGTACGGTAGTGGTAGGGGTACGGCACCCTTAAGTAATTAGCTGATGATTTGAGTTATTTTACATCCCCCAAAGGCTCAACGGATATATACCAACAGAAGACTATTAGTGCCTTAATTCCGGAAGATGACTCTGACCGTTCTGTCGGAAGCTACAACGGGTGGCGGCGACTGCGGAGGAGGGTCCAACGGACGAGATGGATGGGAATGGCTCCACCGACTGTAAAAACTTCGACATTCATCATCATTATCGCGAGAAATCGATTGTTGGTTGTGTTTTGTGCATGTGTCTAATTCAGTGTTAAGAGAATATTCCAACATCCATTTCCGATAGAAGAATAAAAACGAATCATTACGCCTTCACTCTTCTCAAGAAAGGAAATGTACGTACATTAAATATTTCCTGCTTTTTTTTCATTTTCCATTCGAATTTAATTTCCAATTCTTCTGTTTCATTTATTTTGTTTTGTTCGATTTCATCTCCATTTGACATGCCAATGTTAAACGACGAACGGAATGTCATTATCAGCATTCCAATTCCATTGAGAGCGAGTCCTTAAAGGTCCTTCGATGGGAAAAAATATCTACTTTTTCTTCCTTGAACTATAAAATCTTGCTGCTTAAGCTGAGCTTTTATCAGGAATACGAAATGATGACGACTGCAAGCACTTCATTCTTTTTTTTCTACTTTTAATAAAACTAATGGGGTCAGGACGAAAAGCGGAGGGAATTTGGTGCGAGAAGAATGTTCATCTAGTTCAATATTTTTTCTTATTTTGTTGAACTAATTTCTTTTGTATTTATGTATATTTGCGCCTTCAACTTCTTTTGCTGGTGTCCTCGGAGCATCAGACGCATCGTTTTTCAAGTTCAATTCAAGAGCCAACTTGATGGTATAGTTTATTTTTCATATAGACGCTTCACTCCGCCACCAACCAACCGCAACACACCATCAGCATAGGCTGAAAGAAATGAATTTAAGGACACCCTCTGGCATGTTAATATTATTTTTCTTTTCATGACAAGAAGGACACGTTCTTGGTTTTTCTTTGTGGTTTTTATTTTGTTGAGTATTTATTTTTTCTTTTAATTTCATCATAAAATAATAATTTAAGTCGATTGCGGTTGGGTTGATGTGGTCGTGTCCATGAATCATGAAAAAGGATAAATTCGACGAGGCATGCAGATGCGGATAATAATATAATGGGAATTCCTGTGCTCGGTTGTGGTAATTATGAACACAAGAGGGCTTGGGGATAGAATGCGGTGCAAAAGACGTGACACGGGACAAAATATGAGTGCGTATGATTTTGACGGACATACATACTCGTAGTTAGATGCATCAAGAAATAATTTATAAGGATATGATGGAAATCTCTTTGTCATGTTGGTAATGAGAAATATATTTCAATTAAGTTGTCAAAACGATAACGATACTCAAATGGATATTATAATTAGAATTTTCCAATACATTCAATTACTAAGGTATATTTAGTGTAGTATGTTTTCATTTAAATTAAGGTAAGTAATTTCAATAATTATAGTTTCTGACAAAATAGGTAAGAGATTAGGTTGTGGTTAGAATTTGATTGAATCTTCAATATTCTTCAAAGTGAATACCTATATTTTAAATAGATTGGCCTCACAAGGTTTCTGAATAGTTTTCCAATAAAATGTTTAGCATATCATTTGGATATTTTAATATTTGACAAGTAAAAACTGAGCCAATACTAATGAAACGATAAACGCATCAAGAAGGCAGTGATGTTGATAAAATTTACGAAAAACATGCAACCAAATTGTTACAGTTCATAAGCAGAAGCACTTTCAGGTCTAAAATTAATATTATTAAGAATCGAACTCAATCTTGATAGGAGACCTAAAGAACAATTAAAAATATTACTGCTCAAGCTCGTAGTATTGAGGAGAAGTCAGGTTTGTCAGTTACTTGTCGAATTTTGGAATTAAGCATTCCATAGTATTTTTAACAAAAACATAAATCTTAATGATATAACATTTTAATTAAACGATAAATTTAGAGAGTCTATCTTTTATAAGAAAAATGACATAAATTTAAGTAGGGGCTTAAGTTTAACTTAAAACCAATATTAATCTAAACTTATTGCTATGAATACTTCAAAAGGAGTTTTTGAAATCAAAAGAATTTTAGTTCTAACTGAAGAACCGATGCATAACAATCCCCTAACTTGCACCGCACCTTCTTGTTAAGATGAGCAGCAATTAAAGCACTTAAAAAAACAAAGCTGAAGGAATTGATGGAATTGCCGCAAAGCTTTTACAAGCATCGCCAACGTCATGAACCGAATTGCTTCACCTGCTCATAAACGAAGCCCGGACAACCGAAAACTTTCCCCATGAGTGGAATAAGGGAATGATCGTTAAGCTCCAAAAAAGGAGATCTTACAAATTGTGAAAGAAAGATTTGCGTTCTACCTGCCGGCTGGTGCCAAAATAGCAACAATCATATTAGAACGCATCAGAGAACACCTTTGGTCCACATTAGATGCCGAACAAGCAGGATTCCGTGCTGGATCCTCCTGTATTGATCACATCAACACCCTGCTTCTCATTATTGAGCAGTGCGTCAAATATATAGCACCAATAGACCTGCTGTTCATCGACTTCGAGAAGGCTTTTGATAGGGTCCACGAGGAGTACATCAAGTTAGCTTTGTAGAGGAGAGGCATTCCAGAAACACATATGATTGATCTAAGTGTCAAGTTTTGCACGATTATAGGTTGTCAGATGATTTTGAAATCAGTAGCGGAGACAGACAGGGCTGTATTCTGTTGCCAATACTGTTTTTTCTAGTGATAAGCAATATTGCGCGTAGCTTTGTCAGGTAGCGGAGGGATCCAATATACTTTGACATCCTATTTAATGTACTTGGATTAGGCTGACCATGTTCGCTTACTCTCTTATAGGATCATGGACAATAGGCAAATGACAACAAGGTAGAAAGGGAAGCAAAAATCGAACAAGACTTCATCTGTCGCATCGTCAAAGCAAAAGCTTTGTATGTTGACGGAAATTTGGAGGAATAACTCTATCAGCTTAAGAACAAAGCTACGACTGTCGAATATGTACTTCTTTGCAATTAAGCTGCAAACTTTTGTGAATAGATGTCTTCGCAAGATCTTATGCCCCTTAAGGGGTCCTCAACGAACTAAACAGGTCTGAGGACCTAATAATCAAGGAAGTAATTGATGGTGTGGTTTCACCATATAGGAGGTGCGGAGAGAAGCAGTCAACTAAACTAAAGAGAAGCCGATGTATGAAAAGTTTATCACCAATTTCTCTACTTTCCTGTTATGAGTTAAGGTTTAACAAAGGTAGGAGGATTAAGGGATTTTCAAGGGGAAGGTCTTAAGGTGCAATACGAACAAATCTTCGATGGATGCTTTCTATTCTTGATATTTGTATCTTAATATGAAGACCATACCTTTGACACATATTCAAGTAGAGGTCGGACAAACGTCTTGTAAAGCGATCAGGTCACGTAAGGGTTAGAAAATTCTTAAGAACATCTTTTAACTAAATCTAAGTGCATAGTTGGCTTTATTAATTATTTTATCAATGTAAAGAAGATATTTCAGTTCACTTTCACACATGAGGCCGAGATCCCTTATGTTCTCTACAGTATGTATAAATTGATTATGAAGGTAGTAATGACGGGAAGCTGCTTCGAGTGGGTTTACGCAAAAAAATTCATTGTTGAAAATTTACTTGTATTGAATTCTTATCAATTTTTGGTACATCAGGTTGAGAAACTGTCTAAATCTGTTTGAAGTAATACTTTATATGATTTTGAAAATCTTATATCGTCAGTTTATATTTCACAATGTTTATTGACCATGTCAAAATCTTAATTTGTAAGAAGGAGAGTTTTAAAACTTTAAGATTATGAGAAATTTTGTCAAACAATTTACTGAAGTCATAGGTGACCATTTCAACTTAATTCCTGCTTTCGAAGGCTCTCAGAGCGAATAAAACAAACATCACAGAGTTTGTAATGGTATATCTATTTGTGTTGTTCTGGGGTAGTTATGGATCTTTAACGGAAGGAGTTCATATAAAATGCTGTCAAAAATCTTTTTGATATGAGAAAGTTTAGCAATAGGAAGTTATTCTCGAAGTTTCAAGGACTCTAGAATTTTAATACAAATAATTTTTTAGAAAAATGTTTGTTTAAAATTGTATTTCCAAAATTATTGCATGCAACAAAGAAAAATTGAATTAACAGTTTTTTACAAAAATAAAAATAAAAACTAATCAAAACTTACTAAACGTTGGTAAAAATTGATCTCGACTAGAATCAAAAGGCTTCAAATTAATTTCATCTAAAAGAAATTAATGTTTTTGACATTATGTTTAATTAAAAAAAAAATAGATGTTCCATTCTTGTGGTACCCGTGACATGATATTTAGTGCGTTGAACCGTCATTTTTGGTGACGAAGGTTGAGCTTCAGCTCATCTTTAACTCAATAAAAACCAAAAAATCAGCAGGTGTCGATGGTATTCCCTACGTTGTACTAAGACATTTACCAATGGAGGCAATTGGCATTTATACCACACTTTTCATTAATTTACTGAATAATGCATATTATCCAGTAAATTGAAAGACGTGTGTGGTTCATCCTCTCCCGAAAAAGGGAAAGGACAACTTCAACCCGTCAAATCTTCGGTCGATAAGTCTTCTTCCGAGCATCAACAAAGTTTTCGAAAAGATCATCAATAGGGCTCTGACTAAGTGGACAACAAAATGATTCCGGATAAACAGTTCCGGGGTCAAGGCGGATCATTACGCAATTCATGCTGCGTCTAAACTCGTTTCGGATACCCAATGGAATAAATCAAAACAACGATGCACAAATGTTATTTGGTTGATTGGGAAAAAGCCATTGACACTTTATGGTAAGAGGGTCTTTACCTTATACCTTATGTATATACTTTATGATATGCTTAACGGTAGAAAGTTTGTTGTCAAAAGTGGCAATGTAACTTCTACCACAAAATTCTTAATTAAAAATGGTCTTCAACAAGGAGCGGTGAATTCGCCGATTCTCTTCAGCATTTACACCAGTGATCTGATAGGTAGTCTTACAAAGGCAATTGCCTACGCCGACGATCTAAGTACGTACAGAGGTTATTAGAACTCTCTTGCAGCGTGATTTCGACAAGATTCAGCGATATTGCGACGACTGGAAACTGAAAATAAATGTCCAGCAGTCGGAGACAATTCTGTTCCAGACTCCGTTGGCTAGTGCCACGAGGGATACGTGTAAGAATTGGCGCAAGATGGTCATCGTTGATCTTCACGGTGTAACAATTCGAGTAATATAATGTTGTTTTAAAAAATGGCCCATACAAAAACTTAGCTCAGACAGCAGAGTTTTTTCCAAACAATCTTATCGAAAACTTCTTATCGCAAAGAACTACAAACCCACCGTAAGGTAGTATGTGCACCAAAACAATGTAAATACAAACCACTAATATTTTATACATACATATTTACTTTATTGAAAAACATATAACATATAATGACATGAGAATTTATAAAAATTATGACAATGAATTGAATTATTTATTATGCGATAATATGCCAGCTACTTTTATTTCACTTGAAATGATTTCGAAAAGTATTCGAAGTTTTAGGATCGATCGAATAGTAGAATCCTGAAACAATTTCACTCTTTTTTCAATTAAGAGTTAGATATCATTTTGAAATCACATTAGTGTCGAAGGTAGATTTCCAGATGATAAAACAACGTTTAACCGTATAAGCAACAACCTTAAAAAACAAATTTACAAATTCAAAAATGATTCACTCAGTACATTCCTAAGGAATTTAACGACTGATGCTTCAACCGATTTTTCGCTATGAAAAGCAGCCAAGTGCCTGAAAAGACCGCAGTTACAAAACTCGCCTTGAAATCTCAAGATGGTAAATGGATCGGTAACCCGAAAGAAAAAGCTAACCTTTTCGCTGAACATCTTGCGAATGTTTTTAAGCCATTTTCATCAAACGCGGCTGAAAATAACTTACTGTTTGTTGATAAGATAGATGAAATACCAATTGTAAGACTTAAAGAAATAAAAAGTATGTGTTTAAATCAACTACCAAATAAAAAATCACCAGGTCACGATCTAATTACTGTTCAGGCAATGAATGAAATGCCATTGAAAGCCTTCATAAAACTCCAATATATAATAAATGCATGCCTTGCAATGTCATACCAAAGCAAGGTAAACCACCTACAGAAGTGACGGCTTACAGACCAATATCGCTTATACCAATTATGGCAAAAGTTTTTGAAAAACTGCTTCTAAAAAGACTTAGCAATCCCAAACCATCAGTTTGGCTTTAGAAATAAACATTCCACGATAGACCAAGTTCAAAGAATATCGGATGTAATGAAAAAAAGCATTAGAAAAAAACAAGTATGTTCAGCTATTTTATATTTCAGACCGATTGTTAAGAGTAAGGTACGATCAAGAATACTGGGAATTGTAGAAAATAGAAGCCGGTGTACCACAAGGAAGTGTCGTAGGTCCTACCCTGTATTTACTATACACAAGGGATATTCCAGGAGGTAATCACACCAGTAAGACTACAAAATACCGTCGGCACAGTGAGAGCTTGGACAGAAAAACGGAGTATCAAACTCAATGAAACAAAATCTTCACATATAAACTTTACAAATAAAAAGATAAACAATATTCCAATAATCATTAATAATCAAGCTGTACCTTACGCCAATACGGCCAAATACCTTGGAATGACTTTGGATGCAAAGCTTAAATGGAAAGAGCACACCAAAAAGAAAAGAGAAGAACTAAACTTGAAATATAGAAAAATGTACTGGTTGCTTGGTAACAACTCTGATTTATCAATCAATTCCAAACAAAATAATGCTGTATAATCAAGTACTAAAGCCTGTTTGGACCTATGGAATCTAATTATGGGGCTGTACAAAGAAAACAAATACCGAAAAATTCCAAAACAAAGTCCTTCGTGGAATAGTTAATGTACCTTGGTACATAAGAAATACCGATCTACATCGTGACTTACAAATAGAAATGGTTACAAAAGTTGTTAAAAACCAGAGACTCCAAAGTCATACTAATTCTGAAATGGAGTCCGTCTTGAATATAAGAAACCATGTTCGAAGATTAAGAAGAACCAAGTCTTATGAGCTTATGGTTAAAAAAACACATGAGAAAGTATTCAAACTTTAAATGTCCCCCAAAGTGATTGTACAAAGTTAAGAAGAAGAAAAATCGGAAGTCGATCCCTCAAGATTGGTCCTGATGAAGAGGTGGTTTTAGTGGTTATGAGTCCCACACTACTTGGTGTCGAATACTGCCAAGTGTCTTTTGAAGATTTCCTCCTGTCAAAATAAAAATTCACGGACTTGACCCCTTTCTTGCTTATTAAATAAATAGCTCAAAAAACTAATTTCAATATGATTATAATATTTTATGTCCTCAATCATATAAAAATCGTTCAACAGTCGATTTAAACAGACCAACAGCATTCGAAATTTGAAATCCTGAAATCCTTTAACAGATTTTATTCGTTATAAACTAATTTTCTCCATATTATTATATAACTTGTTAAATCAGCCGTAATATTATAAAATTCTATCTTAGTTCAAAAATATATACGGTTATCTTTTAAGCTCTTTTTGAATTTTCTAAATTAAATTTTAATTGAATCATAAGTTGTTATATATATTTACATTTTTCAATAAGTCCTTTTGATCATTGAAAACAAAATATATAAAATAGAATTAAATTCAATTCAAATAATTGAAAAAAAAGAATTTAAATTTGAAGCACATGGATATCGTATATCCACCAAATAAATCTTTCTATTGTTTGGATTTGATTTATCAAATAAAAGGGAAGGTCACACCTCTCGCACTAAATTGGGTAATATATGGGCAACCTCTCTTACATCGAATTCCAATACTATAAACACACAAACTCTCTCTGATGCCAATAATCCATTTCAAAGGCAAACCAAAAGATAAATCTCACAGTGATTGTATTTATTTACATTTTTATAATGAAATTGAAATAAAAAAAAGGAAAAATATAAATGTTAAAGTATAGGTATAGAGGTATATGTAAATTGTATTGAATGTGTAGGTTAGCTGGAAGGTTTTGGAATTATTGGTCAAATCCATTTCTAAATCCAACAGTGGCGGGTTTATCTGGGACCCATCGAATTGGCACTTCTCGTACCAGATTTAAACATACCGTATGCCAGATATATATATGTTAGGGTGGAGAACTAATTTTGTTTCAATTTTCTCTGTCGAATGGCGTGAAGAACTTTTCAAGATAAGACACCCAGGAAGATTAAAAACAACAAAATTTATATCCCTATACTACGACTCCAAGATAAAACAGATTAGAAGAATTGTCCGTAATATTCGTTTGAGGCTCTAAAAGCATTCTTGATAAGGATCTCAATAAAATTCCGCTGCTTTTTCAGTTCTAAATCTGATACTCCGAAAAATCGGTTCCATCTTCAAAATTAAGCAAAAGTTGGTAATTAATACTCCATCTTAAATTAGTCAGCAGCAGTAGCGAGTGCATGTTTTAAGAAATGTTAAACTAGATATTGCAAATAATCTCGAAAACTTTATAGATCAGAGAAATGTTCGTATAGTTCCAAAACGGCAAGATAAAGTTCTCCAAACTGAAGAAAATAATTCAGAAATTAAAAGCCTTTATTTACTCTTAAGGCAAGGCTTGATGTGAAAAAATAAATAAATTAGACGGGCGCAACTGTCCGTTGAAAACTAAGCCCTAGTAACTTACATCAACCATTCCTGTGCACGAGTACTCTTGTCAGGGATTGACGATAATAAGACGATGATAAGACTTAACGTGACACAGGCAGGGATAGAACCCAAGAACTCTGACAACACACTCTAAA